>NW_027195027.1:1327500-1347500 GCF_038502225.1 Cherax quadricarinatus
ATTCAACCTGACAACACTGAAGGACAGGGGGGGGACACAATAACGACATATAAAGTACTGAGAGGAATAGGTAAGGTGGATAGGGACAGAGGTGGACCACTGGTATAAACCAAGTCTTCCAGTGGACCACTGACATAAGCCAAGTCTTCCAGTGGACCACTGATTTAAACCAAATCTTCCAGTGGACCACTGACATAAGCCAAGTCTTCCAGTGGACCACTGGTATAAACCAAATCTTCCAGTGGACCACTGATATAAACCAAATCTTCCAGTGGACCACTGACATAAGCCAAGTCTTCCAGTGGACCACTGATATAAACCAAATCTTCCAGTGGACCACTGACATAAGCCCAAGTCTTCCAGTGGACCACTGATATAAACCAAATCTTCCAGTGGACCACTGACATAAGCCAAGTCTTCCAGTGGACCACTGGTATAAACCAAATCTTCCAGTGGACCACTGATATAAACCAAGTCTTCCAGTGGACAAATTCCAGTTACTACGTGAAGGAAGAACCGGGGAAATATCAGAGTACAAGACAAACTCAAACCACTCAATGGAATCTAAGTCTAATGTGAGAGACCTAGGAGTGATAATGTCAGATCCCACATTCAGGAAGTATGACAAAGTTATCGAGTCCGTAAGATAAAATTACTTTTACAAAATATATGTGATAGTTTGGATAACTAGATCCATCAAAACAAGTGGGATAACTAGAACCTTAAAAACAAGCTAGGAGGATAACTAGAACTTTCAAAAAAGCTAGGTGGATAACTAGAACTTTCAAAACAAGCTAGATGGATAACTAGAACCTGCTAAAATAGCTAGGTGGATAACCAGAACCTTTAAAACAAGAGATACCAAGCCAGTGATGACTCCAGGAACCAGCATATGCTGACCAATTTTCTAGGTGACGAGGCTAGGCCAGGTTCACGGTCCACGGTCCAAGGACCACAGACCAAGGACCAAGGACCACGGTCCACGGTCCAGCCATAAAAAGAAGATTTGATGTGTGTAATACCTGACCTCAGCTGCTGGTACCCGGTTTATTGAGCATTAATCTTGAAGATGTCATTGTGTGCGTGTGTGTGTGTGTGTGTGCGTGTGCGTGTGCGTGTGCGTGTGTGTGTGTGTGTGTGTGTGTGTGTGTGTGTGTGTGTGTGTGTGTGTTAATGGTGTTTCAAGTCTACTACACGAGGGTCATTAAGGCTACATGTCACCTGTACACCACCAGTCAAGAATACTTTAATACCTAAAATACTAATTAATGTAAACTACCAGTGTATATACTCTGAGATATACACCTCTCAGTGTATATACACTGAGATATATACCTCTTAGGGTATATACACTGAGATATACACCTCTCAGTGTATATACACTGAGATATACACCTCTCAGTGTATATACACTGAGATATACACCTCTCAGTGTATATACACTGAGATATACACCTCTCAGTGTATATACACTGAATATTCTCTCCATCGGTCTCTCTCTTCTTCCCCCCTCCCTCCCTTGCCCTCTTCTTCCCCCCTCTCTCCCTTGCCCTCTTCTTCCCCCTCTCTCCCTTGCCCTCTTCTTCCCCCCTCTCTCCCTTGCCCTCTTCTTCCCCCCTCTCTCCCTTGCTCTCTTCTTCCCCCCTCTCTCCCTTGCCCTCTTCTTCCCCCCTCTCTCCCTTGCCCTCTTCTTCCCCCCTCTCTCCCTTGCCCTCTTCTTCCCCCCTCTCTCCCTTGCCCTCTTCTTCCCCCCTCTCTCCCTTGCCCTCTTCTTCCCCCCTCTCTCCCTTGCCCTCTTCTTCCCCCCTCTCGCCCTGGCCCTCGTCGTCCCCCGTCTCTCCCTTGCCCTCTTCTTCCCCCCTCTCTCCCTTGCCCTCTTCTTTCCCCCTCTCTCCCTTGCCCTCTTCTTCTCCCCTCTCTCCCTTGCCCTCTTCTTCCCCCTCTCTCCCTTGCCCTCTTCTTCCCCCCTCCCTCCCTTGCCCTCTTCTTCCCCCTCTCTCCCTTGCCCTCTTCTTCCCCCCCTCCCTCCCTTGCCCTCTTCTTCCCCCTCTCTCCCTTGCCCTCTTCTTCTCCCCTCTCTCCCTTGCCCTCTTCTTCCCCCCTCTCTCCCTTGCCCTCTTCTTCCCCCCTCCCTCCCTTGCCCTCTTCTTCCCCCCCTCCCTCCCTTGCCCTCTTCTTCCCTCCCTCCCTCCCTTGCCCTCTTCTTCCCTCCCTCTCTCCCTACCATTGTAATCAAGTCTAGGGGCCCTGGCTGCGGTGTTTGGGATCCCAGAGTCATTCCACTTAACCAGCTCCACCAGATCACCAGCAGTGGTAACCATTTATCAGTGGTGGGCGTGGCTACAGTGGGCCTCACACACACACACACACACACACACACACACACACACACACACACACACACACACAACCCCCGCAACCTCAACTAGGTGAGTACACACAGGTATGATAAAAGCTAATGGTTCAGGGAGAGTGACTCAGTAGCGACCAGTGAAGAGGCGGGGCCAGGAGCTATGAATCGACCCCTGCAACCACAACTAGGTGGGTACAACTAGGTAAGTACAGGGTGAGACAGCAAGCAAACTTCCCAGAGGTTCGGTACTTGTACCAATACCTTTCTTAAAATACGACACTGACCTCCCCCCCCAAACATTGATTCTTTCTCTCGATATTTACAACCCAAAACTTGCCTGGAAAAGACTAAAAAAAATCTGTACACGAACAATCTGTATGAGTATGTACACCTGTTTGTGTGTGTGTGTACACAGGCTGCTGAACTGTGGGTGTACACAAGGTGTGAAAGTGTACGTGCACACAAGATGTGAGATATACACTTTTCAGTGTATACACACACACGTTTGTATTTGGGTGTGTGTGTGTGTGTGTGTGTGTGTGTGTGTGTGTGTGTGTGTGTGTTCTAGCACTCGTGTTAAGGCATAATGAAGCACTTTTCGCCCATGTAAAGCATGATGAAGCACATTTGGCTCATGTAAGACTTAATGAGTAGCAAACTGAAGTTGTCAGACTTAATGAAACCAGTCAGGCTGGTGTGTGTGTGTGTGTGTGTGTGTGTGTGTGTGTGTGTGTGTGTGTGTGTACTCGCCTAATCATGGTTGCAGGGGTCGAGACTCAGATCCTGGCCCCGCCTCTTCACTGATCTCTACTAGGTCCTCTGTCTGCTTCCTGAGCTTTGCTATGTATGGTTCCTGCCTCCACTACATCACTTGCTAGGCTATTCCACTTCCTAACGACTCTATGACTGAAGAAATACTTCCTAACATCCCTGTGACTCGTCTGAGTCTTCAGCTTCCAACTGTGACCCCTTGTTTGTGTCCCATCTCTGGAACATTTTGTCTCTGTCCACCTTGCCTATTCCGCGCAGTATCTTGTATGTCGTTATCATGTCTCCCCTGACCCTTCTGTCCTCCAGTGTCGTCAGTCCGATTTCCCTCAACCTTTCCTCGTACGACATTCCTCTAAGCTCTGGGACTAGCCTTGTTGCAAACCTTTGTACTTTCTCTAACTTCTTGACGTGTTTGACCAGGTGTGGGTTCCAGACTGGTGCTGCATACTCCAGTATGGGCCTAACATACACAGTGTACAGTGTCTTGAACGATTCCTTATTAAGGTATCGGAACGCTATTCTGGTTGATGTGTGCCTCCGGTGACGTGCTCGGTGTTATGGTCACCCCAAGATCTTTCTCCCTGAGAAAGATCTTGGTGTGTGTGTGTGTGTGTGTGTGTGTGTGTGTGTGTGTGTGTGTGTGTGTGTGTGTGTGTGTGTGTGTGTGTGTGTGTGTTAATGAGAAGTATAAAAGTTTATATATTACTAAGATAGGTGATGCTGGGAGAATCGTGACACTAAGATGAGCAGAGATGATGCTCTGAGTGCCGCCACTCTAGTACTCTCACCAGGAGCACCTTGAGGCACTCCACTCACACTCCAGACACTCCACTCACACTCCAGGCACTCTCACGCTTGTTCACTTTGAAACAAGAACGTTTTAGTGATAAGTGTTATGTTAATGTTAACATTGATAGCTCTTAATGCTAATGTCACATCTTTCAAAACTGTGAGTTTTATGTAAGACCGATTACTGTCTCTTCGAAGTAATACACAGTTGTGGAAAACATACAAAATCCAACACTCTATACATGTGTACCAACACCTTACACACGTTCATGCAGTTTCTTACAATTATATATATATATATATATATATATATATATATATATATATATATATATATATATATATATATAGCGTACCACCTCTATAGCTGGAATGGGGACCCTCATCCTCAGAGAAGACAATAAACGTACCTCAGAGAAAACTCAAGGTTCTCCCCGGAGCTGTTTGAATATTTTCTTCTCCTACCACCCCCTATATAAATGTATATATATATATATATATATATATATATATATATATATATATATATATATATATATATATATATATATATATGTTAGGTAAGACACATATGCAACAGTTAGACAACTTTATTCCGAAACGTTTCGCCTACACAGTAGGCTTCTTCAGTCGAATACAGAAAATAGGCAGGAACAGTAGAGATGTGAAGACGATGTAATCAGTCCATCACATCTCTACTGTTCCTGCCTATTTTCTGTATTCGACTGAAGAAGCCTACTGTGTAGGCGAAACGTTTCGGAATAAAGTTGTCCAACTGTTGCATATGTGTCTTACCTAACAACCTGTCGGTATTGTATACCATTTTGATGTTCATATATATATATATATATATATATATATATATATATATATATATATATATATATATATATATATATATATATAATGTAACAAGTTGGCCGTCTCTCACCAAGGTACGGTTTCCCAGAAAAAAAACACATAATCTCTCCATCACTGTCTTGCCAGTGATGGAACATTAACACCCCTCCTTCAGAGCGCCGGTACTGTACTTCACACCTCCAGGACTCAAGTCCAGCTAACCGGTTCCCCTGAATCCCTTCATACATGTTTCTTTGCTCACACTCCAACAGCACGTCAGGTCATAAAAACAATTTGCCTCCACTTCTAATATGCTCACACACTCTTGCAAGAAGTCTAAGCCCCTTGTACACAAAACCTCTTTTACCCCCTCCTTCCAACCTTTCCTAGACCGACCTTACCCCCCCCCTTTCCTTCCACTACAGATTTGTACGCTTTTCAAATCACTCTATCTTGTTCCATCTTGTTCCATCCTCAAAATCCCCTCCTCAGACTTCGGATTCTCTGCATTATATTCACACCACGACACGACATCTCCAATTCCTCCAGCCTCCTCATCGCTGTAACCTTGAAAATCCATGCTTCACACCCACGTAAGATCATTGGTATAGCTATACTCCCATACATTTCCCATCTCTGCTTCCACGGATTAAGTTCTTTGTCTCCACAGACTCCTCAGTGCACCACTCCACCTTTTCACCTTCATCAGTTTTGTAATCCACCTCGTCTTTCGTATACACTGCAGCAGGCTAGTAGACCTATTACAGTGTTCCTCCTGTCTTAGGTTCTTAACATTCACTCAAACATGACCAGTGTAATGTAAGAATGTGGTGACAACACATTTCCCACTGGTAAACCTGTCTGCAGTTCCCACTGGTAAACCTGTTTCCCGTACCCAATGGTAAACCTGTTTGCAGTTCCCAGTGGTAAACCTGTTTGCAGTACCCAGAGGTAAACCTATTTGCAATACCCAGTGGTAAACCGGTTGACAATTCCCACTGATCATTCTGTTTATAGTTCCCACTGTAAACAAAAGAATGGAAGAACACTGCAGCAGCTCTGCTGGCCCGAACCAACCACTCTTACTCACCCACTTGGGATTCAGAATGTTGGTAATATCCACACTGGTGAATACTCAGTACTGGGTATATTTGGTGCTCTCTAGCTGGGGTATTTATTAGGGTAGGGAGATTTTCTGGGGTTTAAGTGAGGATTTTAGCTGTTTAGCGAGGGATCAACATAGGCTGTATCAGTGCGTTGCGTAATATTCATAGTACAGCCTGGTTGAAATGTCTTCAGAACAGTTGCTGGGCAGGTTGAGGAGACTGATAGTTGTAGTGTAGGGAGATGTGACTGGTGTGTGTGTGTGTGTGTGTGTGTGTGTGTGTGTGTGTACACTTGCCTAATTATACTCAATTTTGGTTGCAGGGGTCGATTCATAGCTCCTGGTACCTCTTCGCTGGTCGCTACTAGGTCCACTCTTTCCCTGCCTCATTAGCTTTTTCATACCTGTTCTTAAAGTTATGTATGGATGCTGCCTTCACTACATCACTACCCAGACTATTCCATTACTTGATAACTCTGTGACTGAACAAATACTTCCTAACATCTCTGTGATTCATCTGAGTCTTCAACTTCCAACTGTGACGCCATGTTGCTGTATCCCAACTCTGGAACATCCTCTGTCTACCTTATCAATTCCTCTCAGTATTTTATGTCGTTATTATATCCCCTCCGTGTCCCTTCTGTCCTCCAGTGTCGTCAGGTAGATTTCCCTTAGCCTCTCCTCGTACGACATACCCCTTAGCTCCGGGACTAGTCTCGTTGCCAACCTTTGCACTTTCTCTAATTTCTTGACGTGCTTGACCAGTTGTGGGTTCCAAACCGGTGCTGCATACTCCAGTATGGGCCTGACGTACACGGTGTACAGAGTCCTGAACGATTCCTTACTGAGGTATCGGGACGCTATTCTCAGGTTCGCTAGGTACCAATGTGCTGCAGCAGTTATCTGGTTGATGTGTGCCTCAGAAGATGTGCTCGGTATTATACTCACCCCAAGATCCCTTTCCTTGAGTGAGGTTTGCAGTCTTTGGCCACCCTAGACTGTACTCTGCGGTCTTCTTTGCCCTTCCCCGTTCTTAATGACTTTTCATTTGGTGGGGGTTAAATTCCAGGAGCCAGTTGCTGGACCAGACTTGCAGCCTGTCCAGATCCCTTTGTAGTCCTCCCTGATCCTTGTCCGCCTGAATTCCCTTCATTAACTTCATCATCGCCTGCAAACAGGGACACTTCTGAGTCTACTCTTTATGTCATGTTGTTCACAGATACCAGAAACAGCACAGGTCCTAGGACTGACCCCTGTGGGACCCCGCTGGTCACAGGTGCCCACTCTGACACCTCGCCGCGTACCATGACTCTCTCTTGTCTTCCTGACAGATATTCCCTGATCCATTGTAGTGTCTTCCCTGTTATCCCTGCCTGGTCCTACAGTTTATGCACTAATCTCTTGTGTGGAACTGTGTCAAACGCCTTTTTAAAGTCCAATAAAATGCAATCCACCCACCCCCTCTCTCTCTTGTCTTACTGCCCTCACCTTGTCATAGACCTCCAGTAGGTTTGTGACACAGGATTTCCCGTCCCTGAAACCGTTCTGTGTGTGTGTGTACTCACCTAATTGTGGTTGCGTGAGTCGAAACTCGGCTCCTGTGTGTGGGGGTGTTGTTTGTGTGTGGGGGTGTTGTGTGTGCTGGGGGGGGTGTTGTGTGTGTGGGAGTGTTGTGTGTGTGAGGGGATGTTGTGTGTGTGTGGGGGGGGGATGTTGTGTGGGTGTTGTGTGTGGGGGTGTTGTGTGTGTGGGGGTGTTGTGCGTGTGTGGGGGGGGATGTTGTGTGGGTGTTGTGTGTGTGGGGGTGTTGTGTGTGTGTGGGGGGTGTTGTGTGGGTATCGTGTTTGTGGGGGGGTGTTGTGTGGGTATCGTGTTTGTGGGGGGGGGGGGGTGTTGTGTGTGTGAAGGGGTGGTGTGTATGTACTTACCTATTTGTGGACGCAAGGGTCGAGTCACAGCTCCTGTAGCAATCTATCTGGACTTACTGCTCATTTCTGCGACATTGCAAGCTCCTTAAGATGTGTCGATTGCAACACGAAAGGCCTAGAGCTATAAATTAACTCATATATATATATATATATATATATATATATATATATATATATATATATATATATATATATATATATATATATATATATATATAGGAGCACTGTGTCGGCTGTCAAGGCTGTGTTAGGCTGAATTAATTCTTCTTGGATTTTTTTTCACTCGTTGCTGTTCGTTCTTCCTCAAGATTAATTACTCTCTCTCTCTCTCTCTCTCTCTCTCTCTCTCTCTCTCTCTCTCTCTCTCTCTCTCTCTCTCTCTCTCTCTCTCCCATCTGAGTTGTGGTTTGTCAGTTATCCTCATGGATTAGTCAGCAACATTTCTCCACCTCTGGTCAGCAACGTTTCTCCACCTCTGGTCAGCAGCGTTTCTCCACCTCTGGTCAGCAGCGTTTCTCCACCACTGGTCACCGGTGGCCCTGTGGCCTGGTGGCTAAAGCTCCCGCTTCACACACTGAGGGCCCGGGTTCGATTCCCGGCGGGTGGAAACATTTCGACACGTTTCCTTACACCTGTTGTCCTGTTCACCTAGCAGCAAATAGATACCTGGGTGTTAGTCGACTGGTGTGGGTGGCATCCTGGGGGACAAGATTAAGGACCCCAATGGAAATAAGTTAGACAGTCCTCGATGACGCACTGACTTTCTTGGGTTATCCTGGGTGGCTAACCCTCCGGGGTTAAAAATCCCAACGAAATCTTATCTTATCTCTTACCAACATTTCTCCACCACTGGTCACCAACGTTTCTCCACCACTGGTCCCCAACGTTTCTCCACTGACCAGTAACGTTTCTCCACCACTGGTCAGCAACATTTCTCCACCACTGGTCAGCAACCTTTCTCCACCACAGGTAATCGACCGAAAATGTTAAGCGTCAAATACCAAGCCACGTCAGCCTTGGTAATCAGTCAGGAGGTGACTGACGACTGCCACTGACCGCAGATGCTAACCTTTACTGACAGGATGATTAGACTTCCCACTGGATGACCACCTTAACCAATCATCCGGATATTCTCCCGAGACTGTTCAACTGCCTCCCAGCATACATAAGGGGGATTACCGATAGACCCCTGGCTGTCTTCAAGCTGGCACTGGACAAGCACCTAAAGTCAGTACCTGACCAGCCGGGCTGTGGCTCGTACGTTGGATTGCGTGCAGCCAGCAGTAACAGCCTGGTTGATCAGGCTCTGATCCACCAGGAGGCCTGGTCACAGACCGGGCCACAGGGGCGTTGACCCCCGGAACTCTCTCCAGGTAAACTCCAGGTCTCCATGGTCTTGTTCTGGCCCAGCGGTTCACTAAGTAAAGGGGAATGTTGGGACATAGGTCCAGCAGCCATGGATCTATCTTGTGTATAACAAGGTCAAGGCTGGTCACTGTGTGTTATATATATATATATATATATATATATATATATATATATATATATATATATATATATATATATATATATATATATATAGAGAGAGAGAGAGAGAGAGAGAGAGAGAGAGAGAGCAACACTGTGGCTGGCCGGGGGATCGAACCCGTGTTGTTGTAGCCTGCCTCATGGTGAGCGAAAATTAACGACACTCGAACCCACTGGACCACCCAATGCTACAAGAATCACGCACCCAGCAGAACTAGGTGATGTACCGTGATCCGAGGACATACGATGGTGTGGGGGCCTCAGAGCTAATTTCATTTTACTCTCCTCTTGTTTTAAAAGTGTTGACCTGAACACATTTTCTTTATAAGATAAAAGGTAAATTACTAAATTGCCAGATACTTTTGAAATCAGAATTTTAAGGTCTTCCATAGTGAAATATTTTGGAATGTGACGTCATATTGGTGAAAACCGACATAATAATAATAATAATAATAATAATAATAATAATAATAATAATCTCTTTATTTCTTCCAGTACATGTACAAGGTATACAGACCATAGCTGACATCAGTGATAATTACTGTATAGAAAACCGCTTGTTAATGCTGAGTATTTCCCGCAAATTACGTCAATTTTGTCCCAGGATTTGACCCACACCAGTCCACTAACACCCAGGTACCTATTTTACTGACCACCACCTAATAATGGCGATGGTGTCTACAAGGTCCCATGCACCCTTTGCACCCCACTCATACAGTGGTCAGACAGGTAAACCCCTGGAAACCAGATTATCCCAACACCGGTACTCATTGAGGACAGGCCAGGTCAGCTCGTGTAGTCACCCACCGGGTTGGGCTGCCGCCCAGATCTTTGTATCCAACAGTTCCATCATGGAAAGAAACATATTAGAGTCCACCCTCTTGAAACATGATAGGAATGCCGTATATAACTCAAATTATGGACTGTAGAAAATAGTTACACAAAAGCGCAGGATTGGCTGTTAATTCTGGCAACAAACACAGTTCGCTGAGCTTGAGAGCTTTCAGGTGCAACTGGATGGATACCAAAAGTTTTCAATTTGTCCAGGACGTCCTGCTTAAGTAGTTGAAGTAACTCTTCTTCAGAAGAGAGGAGAAGTACTCTCCTTATGCCAGGGGGTTTCGTGATGTTTCGGTTATGTTTCGACCAGAGTCTGCAGGTATGGGGGCGTATGTGCGATCATCCTTGCATAGTCCAAAAGAAATGTAGACTGACCTTTTGAGGTCCTAACCCGTCTAGGTACAGTGGTACTAGGTACACATAAGTGGTGAATTAGGTTGTTCATAATATTACAATGATGATAATGATAGTGATAGTTGATAATGATAGGAATGGCATTAAAATTAGGAAAAGAAGCCTGGATAGGAGAATTCACTGAGGATATTTCTTGAATATTCTGGAAGGTTCTGCGAAGGTTGTAAATAAAGGTATATAATCCACTGTTTTCGTGTATTTTTTTATGTCACTGTTTCTAGCAGTTAGAAGCTTAGGGCTGGCTATTAACTATTAGTAATTTTCATCTTGGTATCTGCAAACTGTGAGGCCTACTCCACCTGACCCCACTTGGGGTGGGGTGTGTGTTGGGGGGGGAAGACCGGTGTGTGATTGGCATCCCACTGGGTCTCTCAGAGTCTGGCTGGTGCCTACACACTACCAGTCTCACTACAATACTCTGAAAACTTACCCTACTTCTCTTGTTGCTGCCTTTGCAACATTGCACAGCTCCTGATGACGTACTGAAAAGTGTGAAAGTACTTGAGCTAAAGATTTTCAACCTCCCCGTGGCTTGTTTAGCATTGTTAAGATCACCTGTTTGCGATTGTTTTGCATATATATATATATATATATATATATATATATATATATATATATATATATATATATATATATATATAGTTTTTTATAGAGATAGAATTATTTTCTATAAAGTGTTTGAAGTTGCTAATTAGATGTTTGTCGAGTTTGATGTTTGTAAGCTTTGTGAGTCAAGGGATGGTTTAATTCAGTTAGCTTGCTAATTGTTAGTCTCCGGTCTCAAAACTTTGGTCATTAGCAAGCCATCTGCCTGCCGGGAGAGAGTGAGGGAGTGAGGGAGTGAGGGAGAGAGACAGGAATTTGCACTGTAATACTTACAGTTTGCAGATAATGATCTTCCCAGCCGTTGACAAACAGTACTGGTCAACGTTGGTACTGTTGCCAGCCGTTAACAACGGGAGATCATGCCTCAAGATTATTTAATAACAGAAAAGTAATAAATGGGAAAGAATAGAAGGAAATGGGAGAGAATGGAAGGGAATGAGAGGGAAAGGGAGAGAAAATAGAATTATCTTCCTTATTTCTCCTCTTTTGTACCCCTCCCTCTTCTTCTTATTTACATCTTCCATACCTGTGTTTGTCTCCTCTGCACCTCTTCTCTTACCGTCTCTGCTCTTCTCTTTATTTCTGACTGTTTCTCTTCCTCTCTCATTCACTTTCTCTTACGTCTCAATAACCTCCCACTCTCCTCTCTTCCCCTCTCCTTTATTTCCTCTCCATCACTACTGCTTCTGTTACCTTCCTGCTATGTATGGTAATGTGTGTGTGTGTGTGTGAGAGAGAGAGAGAGAGAAAGAGAGAGAGAGAGAGAGAGAGAGAGAGAGAGAGAGAGAGAGAGAGAGAGAGAGAGAGAGAGAGAGATAGAATTACAGCGACAACTTGAGAGACAGGATTACCAGATGTTTATAGATGTGTTCTGGGAAGGAACTAGCACCATCCCAGTACCTGGTGAACAACCAGCAGCATCCCAGTACCTGGTGAACAACCAGCAGCATCCCGGTACCTGGTGAACAACCAGCAGCATCCCAGTACCTGGTGAACAACCAGCAGCATCCCAGTACCTTGTGAACAACCAGCAGCATCCCAGTACCTGGTGAACAACCAGCAGCATCCCAGTACCTGGTGAACAACCAGCAGCATCCGGTACCTGGTGAACAACCAGCAGCATCCCGGTACCTGGTGAACAACAAGCAGCATCCCAGTACCTGGTGAACAACCAGCAGCATCCCAGTACTAGTGAACAACCAGCAGCATCCCAGTATTGGTGAACAACCAGCAGCATCCCAGTACTGGTGAACAACCAACAGCATCCCAGTACTGGTGAACAACCAGCAGCATCCCAGTACTGGTGAACAACCAACAGCATCCCAGTACTGGTGAACAACCAGCAGCATCCCAGTACTAGTGAACAACCAGAAGCATCCCAGTACTAGTGAACAACCAGCAGCATCCCAGTACTGGTGAACAACCAGCAGCATCCCAGTACTAGTGAACAACCAGCAGCATCCCAGTACTGGTGAACAACCAGCAGCATCCCAGTACTAGTGAACAACCAGCAGCATCGCAGTAGCTGCCCTGTTCTCCTGTGTAATGGGCAGGCACCTAGCACACTGTCTCATGGGCAGGCACCTAACATACTGTCTCATGGGCAGGCACCTAGCACACTTCTCATGGGCAGGTGCCTAACTTACTGTCTCATGGGCAGGCACCTAGCACACTGTCTCGTGGGCAGGCACGTAACATACTGTCTCATGGGCAGGCGCCTAACACAGTCATCAGGAGTCAGTCTATCAGTATACTGTCAGCCAACATAGAGGCTTCGTTGTTCAATGTTGGAGAAGTCAGGCACAGTTTCCCCAACACTTGACATCCTGACATGATCGCTGTTGTTCACACATTTTTGGACAAGACTCTGGAAAATTTTGCAAGAATTGCTAGCTACCTCCAGGTATCCAGGTATACCCAGGTATACCTCATGGATGAGAAGAGACAGGCAAGTACACGGAGGTGTTGCTGTATACTTCTCTAAAAGTGTACATGTCCGGCACATTGATGTTGACATCGTTACTCACCTAAATATGATTTTTTGCAAGCTTAATAGGTTAGATAAATACACGAGTGGGTGTGGGTGGGTGTGAGTTGGACCTGACTAGCTTGTGCTGCTGGGTCTGGTGCGGTGCTCCATCCTTGAGTGGAGGTGACCAGACTGGGTGGGAAATTGGGCTAATCGGGGGGGGGGGTCATTGGTCTTATCCGGTGGGGGACATGGACCTGCTCCGCATGGGTCAGTAGGCCTGTTGCAGTGTTCCTTCTTTCTTATGTTATGTATAAACACTAGTACCTCTGCACTAGCATGTGCAACATGCAGTGGCAACATTAACCTCCTGATGGATCATGTGGACTCCTTTCTCCAACATAAAGGTCAACATCATATTTGGTGACCTCAACCAACACATACAGAGGAACTTTGATGACCTTCTAGCAGTGTTTGTCACTAGAAACTTGGTTAATTTCCCTACTTACATCTCTGGCTCCTCCCTCGACCCAGTAGTGAGTGATCTCTCGCTAGGTACCGTCACTTCTCAACCCCTGGCCTGTGTTGCAGCATCTGACCACAAGGCTGTCTTGACAACACTGATGGCTGTCTTGACAACACTGATGGCTGTCTTGACAACACTGATGACTGTCTTTACAACACTGATGGCTGTCTTTACAACACTGATGGCTGTCTTTACAACACTGATGGCTGTCTTTACAACACTGATGGCTGTCTTTACGACACTGATGACTGTCTTTACAACACTGATGACTGTCTTTACAACACTGATAAGAGATTTCGTTCGGATTTTTAACCCCGGAGGGTTAGCCACCCAGGATAACCCAAGAAAGTCAGTGCGTCATCGAGGACTGTCTAACTTATTTCCATTGGGGTCCTTAATCTTGTCCCCCAGGATGCCACCCACACCAGTCGACTAACACCCAGGTACCTATTTGCTGCTAGGTGAACAGGACAACAGGTGTAAGGAAACGTGTCGAATGTTTCCACCCGCCGGGAATCGAACCCGGGCCCTCCGTGTGTGAAGCGGGAGCTTTACCCACCAGGCCACCGGGCCACTGATGGCTGTCTTTACAACACTGAAGACTGTCTTTGCAACACTGAAGACTGTCTTTGCAACACTGATGACTGTCTTTGCAACACTGATGACTGTCTTTACAACACTGATGACTGTCTTTACAACACTGATGACTGTCTTTGCAACACTGATGACTGTCTTTACAACACTGATGACTGTCTTTGCAACACTGATGACTGTCTTTACAACACTGATGACTGTCTTTACAACACTGATGGCTGTCTTTACAACACTGATGGCTGTCTTTACAACACTGATGGCTGTCTTTACAACACTGATGGCTGTCTTTACGACACTGATGACTGTCTTTACAACACTGATGACTGTCTTTACAACACTGATGACTGTCTTTACAACACTGATGACTGTCTTTACAACACTGATGACTGTCTTTGCAACACAACAAGGTGAAGAATCTACACTCACAACCTGGCTGTGGGAGAGAGGAAACAACGTCAGTATTGGCCAAGTACCACACTTGGCTCCAGTCGAGGACAGCGAGAAGACAGCTACTGCGCCACAAGACGGGCAGCTAAAAGATAGCTACTACACCACAAGACGGGCAGCTAGAAGATAGCTACTACACCACAAGACGGGCAGCTAGAAGACAGCTACTACACCACAAGACGGGCAGCTAGAAGATAGCTACTACACCACAAGACGGGCAGCTAGAAGACAGCTACTGCACCAAAAGACGGGCAGCTAGAAGATAGCTACTACACCACAAGACGGGCAGCTAGAAGATAGCTACTACACCACAAGACGGGCAGCTAGAAGATAGCTACTACACCACAAGACGGGCAGCTAGAAGATAGCTACTACACCACAAGATGGGCAGCTAGAAGACAGCTACTACACCACAAGATGGGCAGCTAGAAGACAGCTACTACACCACAAGACGGGCAGCTAGAAGACAACTACTACACCACAAGACGGGCAGCTAGAAGACAGCTACTACACCACAAGACGGGCAGCTAAAGACAGCTACTGCGCCACAAGACGGGCAGCTAGAAGATAGCTACTACACCACAAGACGGGCAGCTAGAAGATAGCTACTACACCACAAGATGGGCAGCTAGAAGACAACTACTACACCACAAGACGGGCAGCTAGAAGACAGCTACTACACCACAAGACGGGCAGCTAGAAGACAGCTACTGCGCCACAAGACGGGCAGCTAGAAGATAGCTACTACACCACAAGACGGGCAGCTAGAAGATAGCTACTACACCACAAGATGGGCAGCTAGAAGACTACTACACCACAAGACGGGCAGCTAGAAGACAGCTACTACACCACAAGACGGGCAGCTAGAAGACAGCTACTACACCACAAGACGGGCAGCTAGAAGACAGCTACTACACCACAAGACTGGCAGCTAGAAGACAGCTACTACACCACAAGACGGGCAGCTAGAAGACAGCTACTACACCACAAGACGGGCAGCTAGAAGACAGCTACTACACCACAAGACTGGCAGCTAGAAGACAACTACTACACCACAAGACGGGCAGCTAGAAGACAGCTACTACACCACAAGACGGGCAGCTAGAAGACAGCTACTGCGCCACAAGACGGGCAGCTAGAAGATAGCTACTACACCACAAGACGGGCAGCTAGAAGACAGCTACTACACCACAAGACGGGCAGCTAGAAGACAGCTACTGCGCCACAAGACGGGCAGCTAGAAGATAGCTACTACACCACAAGACGGGCAGCTAGAAGACAACTACTACACCACAAGACGGGCAGCTAGAAGACAGCTACTACACCACAAGACGGGCAGCTAGAAGACAGCTACTGCGCCACAAGACGGGCAGCTAGAAGACTACTACACCACAAGACGGGCAGCTAGAAGATAGCTACTACACCACAAGACGGGCAGCTAGAAGACAGCTACTACACCACAAGACGGGCAGCTAGAAGACAGCTACTACACCACAAGACGGGCAGCTAGAAGACAGCTACTGCGCCACAAGACGGGCAGCTAGAAGACAGCTACTACACCACAAGACGGGCAGCTAGAAGACAGCTACTACACCACAAGACTGGCAGCTAGAAGACAGCTACTACACCACAAGACGGGCAGCTAGAAGACAGCTACTACACCACAAGACGGGCAGCTAGAAGACAGCTACTACACCACAAGACGGGCAGCTAGAAGACAGCTACTACACCACAAGACGGGCAGCTAGAAGACAGCTACTACACCACAAGACGGGCAGCTAGAAGACAGCTACTACACCACAAGACGGGCAGCTAGAAGACAGCTAGTACACCATAAGACGGGCAGCTAGAAGACAGCTACTACACCACAAGACGGGCAGCTAGAAGACAGCTACTACACCACAAGACTGGCAGCTAGAAGACAGCTACTACACCACAAGACGGGCAGCTAGAAGACAGCTACTACACCACAAGACGGGCAGCTAGAAGACAGCTACTACACCACAAGACGGGCAGCTAGAAGACAGCTACTACACCACAAGACGGGCAGCTAGAAGACAGCTACTACACCATAAGACGGGCAGCTAGAAGACAGCTACTACACCACAAGACGGGCAGCTAGAAGACAGCTACTACACCACAAGACGGGCAGCTAGAAGACAGCTACTACACCACAAGACTGGCAGCTAGAAGACAGCTACTACACCACAAGACGGGCAGCTAGAAGACAGCTACTACACCACAAGACTGGCAGCTAGAAGACAGCTACTACACCACAAGACTGGCAGCTAGAAGACAGCTACTACACCACAAGACGGGCAGCTAGAAGACAGCTACTACACCACAAGACGGGCAGCCAGCAGCAGCTGCACTCTGTAACCTTTTCCAGAACGTCACTTCATGTGTTATCAGTTATTTCTAGAATGACTCGAGTCTGGAACATGTTCTACAGCATAATATCAACGAAATAGTCGAGTTGATCAAATGAAATTGCTGGTGAGCTGATGAGAGAGAGAGAGAGAGATTGTCACGACAGAACCTACCATGCCCCTGGCCCAGGCGCTGGAGCCCGTGGCTCACACCTTGCCGCCAGAGACGGCAAAACTTGGGTACTAATCTTCAGAACTTGGCTCAACTATGTGCGTTGTTCCCGTTCAACGGCCACTGATCGTTCAACGGAAGCAACGGGAACAACGATAGCCCAAGATAACTAAATATAGCCCATATATAGCCCAGGGTGACTAAAGATAGCCACTTTGTAGCCCAGGGTGGTTAAAGGGAACCGTTATATAGCCCAGGGAAACAAATGTAGCCAATATATAGCCTGCTACATGACAGGACTCCGGTTTGATTCCCCGTCAGTCCGTCTCTATCTTCATTCCTGTGTATATACACAGAGATATACACTTTTCGGTGTGTATACACTGATATGCACCTCTCAGTGTATATACACTGATATACACCTCTCAGTGTATATACACTGATATACACCTCTCAGTGTATAGACACTGATATACACCTCTCAGTGTATATACACTGAGAGATATGCACCTCTCATTGTATATACACTGAGAAATATACACTTCTCAGTGTTTATACACTGAGAAATATACACTTCTCAGTGTATATACACTGAGAGAAGACCGAAATGAAAGGGAAGATAAAAGTAAGAACTGCCTAGAAGGGCAGAGGGGAATGGATGAAGAAACAAGATAGGAAAATAAGAGATGATGGTGGAGAGAGAGAGAGAGAGAGAGAGAGAGAGCTATCTTCTTTTATGGCAATATTGATGATACATTTATATCTCTAGTTACGACCCTTACCAAGAGTAATATATATATATATATATATATATATATATATATATATATATATATATATATATATATATATATATATATATATATATATATATTTATATTTTATATATATATATAGGGAGGTACCACCTCTAGAACTGTCCTAGGGACCCTCATCCTCAGATAAAAGAATAAACTTGCTTCAGGGAAAACTCAAGGTTCTCCCTGAAGCTGTTTGAGAATTTTCAGTGTTCACTGAAACAAGCTGCCTCTATCCTGTCTATATTTGTCCAACCTATTTTTATGTTACCCAAGTAATAGCTTTTATATCCTTTTACTCATGTACGAATTAATTGCTCTATCATATTGTATTACTACTACTACTACTACTACTACCACTACTACTACTACCACTATTACTACTACTACTACTACTACTACTACCACTACTACTACCATTATTATTACTACTACTACTACTACTACTACTACCACTACTACTACTACCACTACTACTACTACCACTACTACTACTACTACTACTACTACTACTACCACTACTACTACTACCACTACTACTACTACTACTACTAGTAGTGAACATCGAAATGTTACCTCACTAGTATTACACCTCACTAGTATTGCACCTCACTAGTATTGCACCTCACTAGTATTGCACCTCACTAGTATTGCACCTCACTAGTATTGCACCTCACTAGTATTGCACCTCACTAGTATTGCACCTCACTAGTATTGCACCTCACTAATATTGCCCCTCACTAATATTGCACCTCACTAGTATTGCACCTCACTAGTATTGCACCTCACTAATATTGCCCCTCACTAATATTGCACCTCACTAGTATTGCACCTCACTAGTATTGCACCTCACTAGTATTGCACCTAACTAGTATTGCACCTCACTAGTATTGCACCTCACTAATATTGCCCCTCACTAATATTGCACCTCACTAGTATTGCACCTCACTAGTATTGCACCTCACTAATATTGCCCCTCACTAATATTGCACCTCACTAGTATTGCACCTCACTAGTATTGCACCTCACTAATATTGCACCTCACTAGTATTGCACCTCACTAGTATTGCACCTCACTAATATTGCCCCTCACTAGTATTGCACCTCACTAGTATTGCACCTCACTAGTATTGCACCTCACTAGTATTGCACCTCACTAGTATTACACCTCACTAGTATTGCACCTCACTAGTATTGCACCTCACTCTGAGCCTTTAAATACCGTCTGTGTCCATGTATTGTTTGTATCGGCTTGATAAAGCTCCTGGAGAGCGAAACGTTGCCACAATAAAATGTCACATTAGTTGCACTTGTGTCCTTTTACTAATCCAACTAAATATATTTTAGATAATTTTACAATAATTTAATAAACACAATGAAATATATTTTTTCGTTAGGTTCGGAATGATTTTTGCCATATTATTGCATACACAAAATTTCGCTTGTCTTATTCGGCAAGAAGAGCGTTGCTATTTATGCCACAATAGCAAGTTTTACCCATTCGGCACGACATATATGTTGGGCTAGTACACCACCGTATGTTCTCGGATGACGAGTACAGCACCTAGCTTGGCTGGGTGCGTCATGCTTGAGAATTATGTGGTGGCGTGGACTAGTGTGTCATGTGTCTTTCGCTCACCATGAGGCGGGCCAAAGCAGCATGGGTTCGACTCCTCGGCTAGTCGCAGTGTTGTTATTGATCGGTACCACTCGTTCGTGGGTACAATAACACGTACATATATAAAACTCTACACAGGGTGAGATATGACAGGTGTGAGTGTTTAGTAACAGGTATCCCACCTGCTTGATGGCTGGCTCTCTCTCTCTCTCTCTCTCTCTCTCTCTCTCTCTCTCTCTCTCTCTCTCTCTCTCTCTCTCTCTCTCTCTCTCTCTCTCTCTCTCTATGGCTATTGCCCTTGCATATACACTGAGAGGTGAGTATATCAATTACGT
>NW_027195027.1:1355000-1469461 GCF_038502225.1 Cherax quadricarinatus
ATATATATATATATATATATATATATATATATATATATATATATATATATATATATATATATATATATATATAGATATATATGTCGTGCCGAATATGTAAAACTGGTCAATTAGCAAGAACTCATTTAAAATTAAGTCCTTTCTAAAATTTTCTCTTATACGTTTAAAGATATATTTTTTTCATTAATGTTAATGTAAAAATTTATAATTTTGTACCAAAAGAAACTTAGAAAACTTACCTAACCTTATTATAACAAGAACAATTTATTTTAGCCTAACACAACTAAATATATTTTAGATTTGTTTACAATAATTTAATACTAAACAAACACAGTGAAATATATTTTTTTCGTTAGGTTCAGAATGATTTTGGCGAAATTATTGCATACACAAAATTTCGCTTGTTATATATATATATATATATATATATATATATATATATATATATATATATATATATATATATATATATATATATATATAATTTATTTAATATTTGCAAAAAATATGTTATGTTTAGAAATAGTTTTAAGGCCTTTCGTTTTACCGAAAAAAACTTCATCAGGAGCAGAATGACAAATTTGCTGGCCACACTAAAAACCTTTTTTTCCCGAAGCACAAAGGTCGCAAACCACCAAGGAACGAAGGAATAGACAGAGATAGAGATAACAAGAGGAATTACTACAGCGATTAACAGAGGCATTATAAATTCGGCTTGTGTTGTGGGTTGGGATTATAAATGTTGCTGGCAGGAAATTACTGGTCTGAGGCGGTCACTTTTTTACAAGAGAAATGTTAAGCCTGGCAGGGTAATCAGTCCCAGGGTTTTCCTTCTAGATTAAACACTACCAAAAAAATTATATTTTGTCAAGGTCGTGATTATTGTGACTGTTTAGTGATTATTATTATTATTAATCATTATAATTACTAGTGTATTATTATTCATTACTAATTATAATTATTATTGTTATTATTATTATTATTATTATTATTATTATTATTATTATTATTATTATTATTATTATTATCACACTGGCCGATTCCCACCAAGGCAGGGTGGTCCACCAAGGCAGGGTGGTCCACCAAGGCAGGGTGGTCCACCAAGGCAGGGTGGTCCACCAAGGCAGGGTGGTCCACCAAGGCAGGGTGGTCCACCAAGGCAGGGTGGTCCACCAAGGCAGGGTGGTCCACCAAGGCAGGGTGGCCACCAAGGCAGGGTGGCCCGAAAAAGAAAAACTTTCACCATCATTCACTCCATCACTGTCTTGCCAGAAGGGTGCTTTACACTACAGTTTTTAAACTGCAACATTAACACCCCTCCTTCAGAGTGCAGGCACTGTACTTCCCATCTCCAGGACTCAAGTCCGGCCTGCCGGTTTACCTGAACCCCTTCATAAATGTTACTTTGCTCACACTCCAACAGCACGTCAAGTATTAAAAACCATTTGTCTCCATTCACTCCTATCAAACACGCTCACGCATGCCTGCTGGAAGTCCAAGCCCCTCGCACACAAAACCTCCTTTACCCCCTCCCTCCAACCTTTCCTAGGCCGACCCCTACCCCGCCTTCCTTCCACTACAGACTGATATACTCTTGAAGTCACTCTGTTTCGCTCCATTCTCTCTACATGTCCGAACCACCTCAACAACCCTTCCTCAGCCCTCTGGACAACAGTTTTGGTAATCCCGCACCTCCTCCTAACTTCCAAACTACGAATTCTCTGCATTATATTCACACCACACATTGCCCTCAGACATGACATCTCCACTGCCTCCAGTCTTCTCCTCGCTGCAACATTCATCACCCATGCTTCACACCCATATAAGAGCGTTGGTAAAGCTATACTCTCATACATTCCCCTCTTTGCCTCCAAGGACAAAGTTTTTTGTCTCCACAGACTCCTAAGTGCACCACTCACTCTTTTCCCCTCATCAATTCTCTGATTCACCTCATCTTTCATAGACCCATCCGCTTACACGTCCACTCCCAAATATCTGAATACATTCGCCTCCTCCATACTCTCTCCCTCCAATCTGATATCCAATCTTTCATTACCTAATCTTTTTGTTATCCTCATAACCTTACTCTTTCCTATATTCACTTTTAATTTTCTTCTTTTGCACACCCTACCAAATTCATCCACCAACCTCTGCAACTTCTCTTCAGAATCTCCCAAGAGCACAGTGTCATCAGCAAAGAGCAGCTGTGACAACTCCCACTTTGTGTGTGATTCTTTATCTTTTAACTCCACGCCGCTTGCCAAGACCCTCGCATTTACTTCTCTTACAACCCCATCTATAAATATATTAAACAACCACGGTGACATCACACATCCTTGTCTAAGGCCTACTTTTACTGGGAAATAATCTCCCTCTTTCCTACATACTCTAACTTGAGCCTCACTATCCTCGTAAAAACTCTTCACTGCTTTCAGTAACCTACCTCCTACACCATACACCTACAACATCTGCCACATTGCCCCCCCTATCCACCCTGTCATACGCCTTTTCCAAATCCATAAATGTCACAAAGACCTCTTTAGCCTTATCTAAATACTGTTCACTTATATGTTTCACTGTAAACACCTGGTCCACACACTCCCTACATTTCCTAAAGCCTCCTTGTTCATCTGCTATCCTATTCTCCGTCTTACTCTTAATTCTTTCAATAATAACTCTACCATACACTTTACCAGGTATACTCAACAGACTTATCCCCCTATAATTTTTGCACTCTCTTTTGTCCCGTTTGCCTTTATACAAAGGAACTATGCATGCTCTCTGCCAATCCCTAGGTACCTTACCCTCTTCCATACATTTATTAAATAATTGCACCAACCACTCCAAAACTATATCCCCACCTGCTTTTAACATTTCTATCTTTATCCCATCAATCCCGGCTGCCTTACCCCCTTTCATTTTACCTACTGCCTCACGAACTTCCCCCACACTCACAACTGGCTCTTCCTCACTCCTACAAGATGTTATTCCTCCTTGCCCTATACACGAAATCACAGCTTCCCTATCTTCATCAACATTTAACAATTCCTCAAAATATTCCCTCCATCTTCCCAATACCTCTAACTCTCCATTTAATAACTCTCCTCTCCTATTTTTAACTGACAAATCCATTTGTTCTCTAGGCTTTCTTAACTTGTTAATCTCACTCCAAAACTTTTTCTTATTTTCAACAAAAATTGTTGATAACATTGTTACTGTTTATTATTATTATTAGTGTTATTATTCATTATTATAATTATTATTAGTGTTTATTATTATTAGTCGTTATAATTATTATTAGTGTTTATGTTAATTATTATTTGTGTTTATTATGTGTTAATACACCAGGTGGCAGACGGTGGTAGTCCCACCACCTGGCAGACGGTGGTAGTCCCTCCAGGTGGCAGACGGTGGTAGTCTCACCAGGTGGCAGACGGTGGTAGTCCCACCAGGTGGCAGACGGTGGTAGTTCCTCCAGGTGGCAGACGGTGGTAGTCCCTCCAGGTGGCAGACGGTGGTAGTCCCACCAGGTGGCAGACGGTGGTAGTCCCACCAGGTGGCAGACGGTGGTAGTCCCACCAGGTGGCAGACGGTGGTAGTCCCACCAGGTGGCAGACGGTGGTAGTCCCACCAGGTGGCAGACGGTGGTAGTCCCACCAGGTGGCAGACGGTGGTAGTCCCACCAGGTGGCAGACGGTGGTAGTCCTACCAGGTGGCAGACGGTGGTAGTCCCACCAGGTGGCAGACGGTGGTACACCGGCTGGCAGACGGTGGTAGTCCCACCACCTGGCAGACGGTGGTAGTCCCTCCAGGTGGCAGACGGTGGTAGTCCCACCACCTGGCAGACGGTGGTAGTCCCTCCAGGTGGCAGACGGTGGTAGTCCCACCAGGTGGCAGACGGTGGTAGTCCCGCCAGGTGGCAGACGGTGGTAGTCACCACCAGTCCCTGGCAGACGGTGGTAGTCCCTCCAGGTGGCAGACGGTGGTAGTCCCACCAGGTGGCAGACGGTGGTAGTCCCTCCAGGTGGCAGACGGTGGTAGTCCCACCAGGTGGCAGACGGTGGTAGTCCCACCAGGTGGCAGACGGTGGTAGTCCCACCAGGTGGCAGTCCTGCACTGCTTCAGTCTGCTGTAACACACAGTTGCAACTATTATACACCAGCTGTAACCTGTGTCTGCTGCTGCGTAGTTCTTCATGACTGCTGTGTTGTTGCTGTGTCTGCTGTTGTTATTGCTGTTGCTGCTGCTGTTGTTGTTATTGTTGCTGTGTCTGCTGTTCTTATTGCTGTTGCTGTTGCTGTGTCTGCTGTTGTTATTGCTGCTGTTGTTGCTGTTATTGTTGCTGTGTCTGCTGTTATTATTGCTGTTGCTGGTGCTGTTGTTGCTGTTATTGTTGCTGTGTCTGCTGTTGTTATTGCTGCTGTTGTTGCTGTTATTGTTGCTGTGTCTGCTGTTATTATTGCTGTTGCTGGTGCTGTTGTTGCTGTTATTGTTGCTGTGTCTGCTGTTGTTGCTGCTGCTGTGTCTGCTGTTGTTAGTGCTGTGTCTGCTATTATTGCTGCTGCTGTTGTTGTTGTTGCTGTGTCTGCTGTTGTTGTTGCTGCTGTTGTTGTTGTTGCTGTGTCTGCTGTTGTTGTTGCTGCTGTGACTGCTATTATTGCTGCTGCTGCTGTTGTTGCTGCTGTTATTGCTGCTACAGTTGTTTCTACTGTTGATACTGTTGTTGCTACTGTTGCTACTGTTGTTGCTACAGTTGTTTCTACTGTTGATACTGTTGTTGCTACTGTTGCTACTGTTGTTGCTACTGCTTTTTCTACTGTTGATACTGTTGTTGCTACTGCTTTTTCTACTGTTGATACTGTTGTTGCTACTGTTGTTTCTACTGTTGATACTGTTGTTGCTACTGTTGTTTCTACTGTTGATACTGTTGTTTCTACTGTTGTTGCTATTGGGTGAATGGTAATAAGCTGGTAGTGTGTGTCCCTCAGCTGAGAACAATCTCAGTTTGAGCTACTGTTGATATCTCTGTTGAACAATCTCAGTTCTACTGTTGTTGAGCTATTGGAGTGAACAATCTCAATGGTAATAAGCTGGTAGTGTGTGTCCCTCAGCTGAGAACAATCTCAGTGCCTCCCTGAGCTGAGAGAACAATCTCAGTGCCTCCCTGAGCTGAGAGAACAATCTCAGTGCCTCCCTGAGCTGAGAGAACAATCTCAGTGCCTCCCTGAGCTGAGAGAACAATCTCAGTGCCTCCCTGAGCTGAGAGAACAATCTCAGTGCCTCCCTGAGCTGAGAGATGAGCCCAGCATCAACTCGCTCAATTGAAAACAAACACTTACCTCCCAGAAGTACAGAGTATAAACTATTATCTTCCGTCTCTCATTTCCAGAACTTGTGGACGTAGAGAGAGAACAATCTCAGTGCCTCCCTGAGCTGAGAGAACAATCTCAGTGCCTCCCTGAGCTGAGAGAACAATCTCAGTGCCTCCCTGAGCTGAGAGAACAATCTCAGTGCCTCCCTGAGCTGAGAGAACAATCTCAGAGAGAGAACAATCTCAGTGCCTCCCTGAGCGAAGGATTGTGAAAGTGAGTCTCTCATTTCCAGAACTTGTGGACGTAGAGAGAGAGAGAGAGAGAGAGAGAGAGAGAGAGAGCGAAGGATTGTGAAAGTGAGAGACCAGAGGAGGTTATCATTCTTGAAAATCTAGTAGAGAGGTAGATTCTCTCTCTCTCTCTCTCTCTCTCTCAGAGGAGGTTATCATTCTTGAAAATCTAGTAGAGAGGTAGATTCTCTCTCTCTCTCTCTCTCTCTCTCTCTCTATATATATATATATATATATATATATATATATATATATATATATATATATATATATATATATATATATATATATATATATATATAAAGTAGTGCTGATTTCTACAGAGTGGTCTTCTACAGAGTGGCTCCCACGGTACGGTCCCCTCTGAGCGGACTCCTTTTCACACCTATATGCTAATGACCTTGACCTCGCCCTCAACCCCCACCCACGACCTCCCATCCACGACCCCCCACCCACAACCTCCCATCCACGACCCCCCACCCACAACCTCCCATCCACGACCCCCACCCACGACACCCACCCACGACCCCCACCCATGACCCCACCCACTACCCCCCACCCATGACCCCCACCCACGACCCCCACCCACGATTCCCACCCTCTACCACCTCACCCTCAACCCCCACCCACGCCTGCCCGACCGGCGCCCTGCCTGCGCGCCCGCCCTCGCGCCCGCCAGCGCCTTCTGCAGCGTCGTCTGGATCGCCCCCGCTCCCCGAATTTTTTTCCGATTTTTTTTCGATTTTTTTTGGAATTTCATTTTCTTGTGCTCTCCATCTCCTCGGATCAAATTTTTGAGGTTCCCCCTCCCACTTTCACCCCCATCCCAATTTTTTTCGATTTTTTTTTTAATTTCATTTTCTTATGATCTCCTTGGATCAAGGTTTTCTCGATAATACAAAGACTCCAATTCCTCGGATCAAGTTTTTCTCGTGAATACAAAGACTCCACTTCCTTGGATCAAGTTTTTTTTTTTTTATTCCCCCCTCTGGAGGTAAGCATTTCAAAATGGACTCCCACTTGCATCCCAAGTATTTCTCCTCCATCTCCTTGGATCAAGGTTTTCTCGATAATACAAAGACTCCATCTCCTTGGATCAAGTTTTTGGATCCCCCCCTCTCAGGGTAAGCATTCAAATGAACTCCCCCTATGGGGCATGGTACTTTCTCTTACTACAGGTCTAAACAAGTGTGACGTCACCCCACCTGTGTTTAGTCGGCGGTCAGTGACGTCACGTGATGACCTCACACATACAGGCTGAATCTTGTCGACTTCCCCCTATGTCAGTGACGTCACATGATGACCTCACACATACAGGCTGAATCTTGTCGACTTCCCCCTATGTCAGTGACGTCACATGATGACCTCACACGTACAGGCTGAATTTTGTCGACTTCCACCATGTCAGTGACGTCACATGATGACCTCACACATACAGGCTGAATCTTGTCGACTTCCCCCTGTGTCAGTGACGTCACGTGATGACCTCACACACACAGGCTCAATCTTGTCGAGCAGACAATAACTTAAAATGCAGTATAACACTATTTATTATACAACAAATGTATTTCATATACATCCAACAAAAAAATTCATTGAAAAAAGGTACAATTCATTGACTAAAATCAACATATTTTTCTCTTGAAGAAATTCTGTGCATTTTGTTCTGGATCTTCTTCGTCGTCACCATCTCAGTGTGGAGTCGCCGCAAGAGAGAAGCGGAGGTTACCCTCCAGCCGGAGGGCCCAAGAAAGAAGACAGAAGAAAGAAGATGAACGACACCCTCAACCGGGGGCCACAGCCGGGTCACCATATGGAGAAGACCCGGGCCGGAAGTACCGGCAAACCTCTAGTGAATGAATGAATGACCATCTCAGTATTACACATTTCATACACAACATAGGGAAAACATTACACATTTTCACTCTTAACTCATGATAACCCAAATAATTCCACATTTTTTCGTTATTACCCACAACAATCCATAATTTCTTTACAAAATATTCACTCTCCTCAAGTCTAGACATTTTTCTCGTTTTAACTATTTCATCTCAGGTCAGTCCCCACGAAGTAACCTTCTCTCTCTCCTTCTCCTCAACCTCCCAAACCTCACACTCCCACCAACACCTCACAATTTTCACTCATAACCCACAATTTTTCTCGTTTTAACTATTTCATCAGAAAAAGTCACAACAAAACTTACAACTTATAACCACTTTTTCGATATCTCTAGTTCGACAATACCCACAAATCTCATCACTTACCAATTTATTCACAAATTATTCGATGCAAATTTTCCCCTTCTTTTTATTAAATCTTAAAATGTAATACACATTCCTCCCTACATTACTAAAATTCTAATAAAATCCTCTCCATACCCATGTCCTTGTATCCACATAAATTAATATTATACTCACAACAAGTAATCTCACTACCCAACTACTGCGACATGTTTCTACACACTCCAATCTTTTTCAGTGTATCATAACTTTTCACTTCTATAATTTCTTTTATAATATTCACACATTACCTTTATTTTCAGTAAAATCTCCCCATATTTCATTAAATTTCTAATACAACCCTCCCCATACCCCTCTCCATCTCACCCACATTTCTTCACATCCACTCACCCGTCTCCCAACACACCTCTTCTGAACACACAAAAATCACATTTCACATCCACAAATGCATCTCATCACCCATCTCAAATCCACTAAAATCACTGTAACCAAGATATTCACAAAATTCTATGACCACCTAACACACACACAGACAACTCACTTTACTTTGAACACTACCAAAAACACCATCAATTACCTTTGAATACTCCAAAAACATCATTCGAACACCCCCAAATCACCACTGAATACTACCCAAACACTACTAAAAATCACCAGAAACTAAGATCAACACTACCAGCTAATACCCATTTTATAGAAATCCCCACATTCCTCCCTACACTAAATTTCTAATAAAATCTACACAACAACAACCCACTTATAACATCTTTTTGGGTATCTCTAGTTCGACAACAACACCCACAACCCACAACACCCACATCCCACAACACCCACAACCCACATCACCCACACCCCACAATTTTTTCTCATTTTAACTAATTTCATCAGAAAAAGTCACAACAACAACCCACAACTTATAACCACTTTTTCAGCATCTCTAGTTCAACAACAACACCCACAACCCACATCACTCACAACCCACAACACCCACAACCCACAATTTTTTCTCGTTTTAACTAATTTCACCAGAAAAAGTCACAACAACAACCCACTTATAACGTCTTTTCGACATCTCTAGTTCGACAACAACACCCACAACCCACAACACCCACAACCCAAAACACCCACAACACCCACAACCCACAATTTTTTCTCGTTTTAACTAATTTCATCAGAAAAAGTCACAAGAACAACCCACAACTTATAACCACTTTTTTGGTATCTCTAGTTCGACTACATTACCCACAACCCTCATCACTTACCAATTTATTCACAATTTATTCGATACAAATTTTTCCCCTTCTTTTTACTGTATCTTAAATGTAATACACATTCCTCCCTACATTACTAAAATTCTAATAAAATCCTCTCCATACCCATCTCCTTGTATCCACATAAATTAATATTATACTCGCATCAACTAATCTCACTACCCAACTATTGCGACATGTTTCAACACCCTCCAGTCTTTTCCAATGTATCATAACTTTTCAATTCTATAATTTCTTTTTAAAATATTCACACATTACCTTTATTTTCAGTAAAATCCCCCCATATTTAATTAAATTTTTAATACAACCCTCCCCATACCCCTCTCCATCTCACCCACATTTCTTCACATCCACTCACCCATCTCCCAACACACCTCTTCTGAACACACACAAAAATCACATTTCACATCCACAAATGCATCTCATCACCCATCTCAAATCCACTAAAATCACTGTAACCAAGATATTCACAAAAACTCTATGACCACCTAACACACACACACACACACACACACACACACACACACACACACACACCTCACTTTACTTTGAACACCTTCAAAACACTCTCATACATCATTTGAGACCACCTTTTCTCAATATCTCTTAAGAAATATTCTCTCATCCACAACCTTTATCAATCTCACTACAGAACAACCCCAAGATTACTTCGAACACTCTCATAAATCATTTGAATACTCACATAAATACCTTTGAACATTTCCAGACAGCACTGAAGCACTAACAAAATATCATTTTGATTACTCCCAAATAAGATTTATCATTTCTAATTTATCTACACTTACACATTTCATTAACTGAAATTACAACACATCCACCATACTACTCCCTCAGTCTCCAGACTTTACAACATTAACACAAAAACTAACTCAGACACTTATGACACGAGACATTTTACCAAAACTAACACAAACACACCCACACACACCATATAAAAATAAAGGTAATGTGTGAATATTATAAAAAGAAATTATAGAATTGAAAAGTTATGATATATTGGAAAAGACTGGAGTGTGTAGAAACATGTGGCAGTAGTTGGGTAGTGAGATTACTTGTTGTGAGTATAATATTAATTTATGTGGATACAAGGAGATGGGTATGGAGAGGATTTTATTAGAATTTTAGTAATGTAGGGAGGAATGTGTATTACATTTAAGATACAGTAAAAAGAAGGGGAAAAATTTGTATCGAATAAATTGTGAATAAATTGGTAAGTGATGAGGGTTGTGGGTAATGTAGTCGAACTAGAGATACAAAAAAAGTGGTTATAAATTGTGGGTTGTTGATGTGACTTTTTCTGATGAAATTAGTTAAAACGAGAAAAAATTGTGGGTTGTGGGTGTTGTGGGTTGTGGGTGTTGTTGTCGAACTAGAGATGTCGAAAAGACGTTATAAGTGGGTTGTTTATTTGACTTTTTCTGATGAAATTAGTTAAAACGAGAAAAAAATGTGGGTTGTTGGCGTTGTGGGTTGTGGGTGTTGTTGTCGAACTAGAGATACCCAAAAAGATGCTATAAGTGGGTTGTTGTTGTGACTTTTTCTGATGAAATTAGTTAAAACGAGAAAAAATTGTGGGTTGTTGGGTGATGTGGGTTGTGAGTGATGTGGGTTGTGGGTGTTGTCGAACTAGAGTTGCTGAATAAGTGGTTATAAGTTGTGGGTTGTTGTTGTGAATTTTTCTGATGAAATTATTTAAAACGAGAAAAAATTGCTGGGTGTGGGTGATGTGGGTTGTGGGTGTTGTGGGATGTGGGTGTTGTGGGTTGTGGGTGTTGTTGTCGAACTAGAGATACCGAAAAGATGTTATAAGTGGGTTGTTGTTGTGTAGATTTTATTAGAAATTTAGTGTAGGGAGGAATGTGGGGATTTCTATAAAATGGGTATTAGCTGGTAGTGTTGATCTTAGTTTCTGGTGATTTTTAGTAGTGTTTGGGTAGTATTCAGTGGTGATTTGGGGGTGTTCGAATGATGTTTTTGGAGTATTCAAAGGTAATTGATGGTGTTTTTGGTAGTGTTCAAAGTAAAGTGAGTTGTCTGTGTGTGTGTTAGGTGGTCATAGAATTTTGTGAATATCTTGGTTACAGTGATTTTAGTGGATTTGAGATGGGTGATGAGATGCATTTGTGGATGTGAAATGTGATTTTTGTGTGTTCAGAAGAGGTGTGTTGGGAGATGGGTGAGTGGATGTGAAGAAATGTGGGTGAGATGAAGAGGGGTATGGGGAGGGTTGTATTAGAAATTTAATGAAATATGGGGAGATTTTACTGAAAATAAAGGTAATGTGTGAATGTTATAAAAGAAATTATAGAAGTAAAAAGTTATGATACACTGGAAAAGATTGGAGTGTGTAGAAACATGTGGCAGTAGTTGGGTAGTGAGATTACTTGTTGTGAGTATAATATTAATTTATGTGGATACAAGGAGATGGGTATGGAGAGGATTTTATTAGAATTTTAGTAATGTAGGGAGGAATGTGTATTACATTTTAAGATTTAATAAAAAGTAGGGGAAAAATTTGTATCGAATAAATTGTGAATAAATTGGTAAGTGATGAGGGTTGTGGGTACTGTTGTCGAACTAGAGATATCGAAAAAGTGGTTATAAGTTGTAAATGTTGTTGTGACTTTTTCTGATGAAATAGTTAAAACGAGAAAAATTGTAGGTTATGAGTGAAAATTGTGAGGTGTTGGTGGGAGTGTGAGGTTTGGGAGGTTGAGGAGAAGGAGAGAGAGAAGGTTACTTCGAGGGGAGTGACCTGAGATGAAACAGTTAAAACGAGAAAAATGTCTAGACTTGAGGAGAGTGAATATTTTGTAAAGAAATTATGGATTGTTGTGGGTATTAACGAAAAAAATGTGGAATTATTTGGGTTATCCTGAGTTAAGAGTGAAAATGTGTAATGTTTTCCCTATGTTGTATATGAAATGTGTAATACTGAGATGGTCATTCATTCATTCATTAGAGGTTTGCCGGTACTTCCGGCCCGGGTCTTCTCCATATGGTGACCCGGCTGTGGCCCCCGGTTGAGGGTGTCGTTCATCTTCTTCTTTCTTCTGTCTTCTTTCTTGGGCCCTCCGGCTGGAGGGTAACCTCCGCTTCTCTCTTGCGGCGACTCCACACTGAGATGGTGACGACGAAGAAGATCCAGAACAAAATGCACAGAATTTCTTCAAGAGAAAAATATGTTGATTTTAGTCAATGAATTGTACCTTTTTTCAATGAATTTTTTTGTTGGATGTATATGAAATGCATTAGTTGTATAATAAATAGTGTTATACTGCATTTTAAGTTATTGTCTGCTCGACAAGATTGAGCCTGTGTGCGGGGTCATCACGTGACGTCACTGACATAGGGGGAAGTCGACAAGATTCAGCCTGTACGTGTGAGGTCATCATGTGACGTCACTGACATAGGGGGAAGTCGACAAGATTCAGCCTGTACGTGTGAGGTCATCATGTGACGTCACTGACATAGGGGGAAGTCGACAAGATTCAGCCTGTACGTGTGAGGTCATCATGTGACGTCACTGACATAGGAGGAAGTCCACAAGATTCAGCCTGTATGTGTGAGGTCATCATGTGACGTCACTGACATAGGGGGAAGTCGACAAGATTCAGCCTGTACGTGTGAGGTCATCATGTGACGTCACTGACATAGGAGGAAGTCCACAAGATTCAGCCTGTATGTGTGAGGTCATCATGTGACGTCACTGACATAGGAGGAAGTCCACAAGATTCAGCCTGTATGTGTGAGGTCATCATGTGACGTCACTGACATAGGGGGAAGTCGACAAGATTCAGCCTGTACGTGTGAGGTCATCATGTGACGTCACTGACATAGGAGGAAGTCCACAAGATTCAGCCTGTATGTGTGAGGTCATCATGTGACGTCACTGACATAGGAGGAAGTCCACAAGATTCAGCCTGTATGTGTGAGGTCATCATGTGTCGTCACTGACATAGGAGGAAGTCCACAAGATTCAGCCTGTATGTGTAAGGTCATCATGTGACGTCACTGACCGCCGAGTAAACACAGGTGGGACCCACAGCCTCGGAGAAGTGGATAAAAAGGCTTCAATGACGAATATTTGGATTTCTTCCTGAAGCCGTTTGAATATTCCACTTCCCCTACCACCCCATCTTTTCGTATTTTTTTTTTTACCAGTAGGAATATTTTATTACATAATATGGTACAGAAGATTTAAGAGATACATTGTTGATATAAAGGTGGCATATAAGGTACATGTTGTTACGTGTGTATCACCGATTATAAGGCGAAAATCTCATCCAGCTCCTCAGAGCTGGGGCGTGTGCCCAAAATACAACAGGCATTACCCCTTTGAACAGCCGCAGTGAGCTGCTGGAACAGAAAACTAACTGCCCTGGGATCCCTAGTTACCCTGATGAGTCTTTTTCCCAGCTCCTTAAGGAATTTAGATGCACTCTTTCCCCATGAGCCAAGAGTCAGTGAGCCTATGGGAACAAACATATAATGATGGGTCAGTTGAGTGATAGCTCTACATATCATCAGGAGCGTGCAGTGTTGCAAAAATGAGTAGGAAGTCCAGGCAGATTAGTTTAGAGGAACGTTATTACCTATATCGAGTTAGAGAGAGAGAGAGATAACAAGGATGGTATAATGACCTCTCCATCAGTTTAGTAATTATGATTGGTTAATTAGGTATCAAGTACCATGGGAGAGATGGAACTCGAGTGAATGTACCAGTGTTACAGCAGGGTAATTATGTCCTACTTGAAGAACAAGTATCTGGAGGAGCAGGTCGACTGTTTGGAGGTTGAGTGTGTGGAGGAAGGAGAGGTCGAGTGGCGGAGCAGGTCGAGTGGAGGAGCAAGTCGAGTGGAGGAGCAGGTCGAGTGTGTGGAGGATGGAGAGGTAGAGTGGAGGAGGAGGTCGAGTGGCGGAGGAGGTCGAGTGGTGGAGGAGGTCGAGTGGAAGAGCAGATCGAGTGGAGGAGCAGATCGAGTGGAGGAGCAGGTCGAGTGTCTGGAGGTTGAGTGTGTGGAGGAGGGAAAGGTAGAGTTGAGGAGGAGGTCGAGTGGCGGAGGACATCGAGTGGAGGAGGAGGTCGAGTGGAGGTTTGTGCGTGCGCGTGTTGTCAAAGGCACTTGTCGACAGACATTTGTCCTGTTTTGTGTATGTGTGTGTACTCACCTATTTGTGGTTGCAGGGGTCGATTCATAGCTCCTGGCCCCGCCTCTTCACTGATTGCTACTAGGTCCTCTCTCTCCCTGCTCCATGAGCTTTATCATACCTCGCCTTAAAACTATGTATGGTTCCTGCCTCCACTACTTCACTTTCTAGGCTATTCCACAGCCTGACTACTCTATGAAGAAATACTTCCTAACATCCCTTTGATTCATCTGAGTCTTCAACTTCCAATTGTGACCTCTTGTGTCTGTGTCCCATCTCTGGAACATCCCGTCTTTGTCCACCTCGTCTATTCCGCGCAGTATTTTATATGTCGTTATCATGTCTCCCCTGACCCTCCTGGCCTCCAGTGTCGTCAGGCCGATTTCCCTCAACCTTTCTTCGTAGGACAATCCCCGTAGCTCTGGGACTAGTCTTGTTGCAAACCTTTGCACTTTCTCTAATTTCTTGACGTGCTTGACTAGGTGTGGATTCCAAACTGGTGCTGCATACTCCAGTATGGGCCTGACGTAAATGGTATACAGAGTCTTGAACGACTCCTTACTGAGGTATCGGAACGCTATCCGTAGGTTTGCCAGGCGCCCGTATGCTGCAGCAGTTATCTGATTGATGTGCGCCTCAGGAGATATGCTCGGTGTTATACTCACCCCCAGATCTTTTTCCTTGAGTGAGGTTTGCAGACTTTGGCCATCTAAACTATATTGTGTCTGCGGTCTTCTTTGCCCTTCTCCAATCTTCATGACTTTGCATTTGGCGGGGTTAAACTCAAGGAGCCAGTTGCTGGACCAGGCTTGTAGCCTGTCCAGGTCTCTTTGTAGTCCTGCCTGATCCTCATCCGATTTGATTCTTCTCATTAACTTCACATCGTCCGCAAACAAGGACACTTCTGAGTCTATCCCTTCCGTTATGTCATTCACATATACCAAGAACAGCACAGGTCCTAGGACTGACCCCTGTGGAACCCCGCTTGTCACAGGCGCCCACTTTGACACCTCGTCACGTACCATGACTCGTTGTTGCCTCCCTGTAAGGTATTCTCTGACAGGGAGGCAACAACGATGTGTGCCTGATCCTCTAGCTTTTGCAGTAACCTCTTGTGAGGAACTGTGTCGAAGACCTTGCAGTCCAAAAAAATGCAGTCGATCCACCCCTCTCTCTCTTGTCTTACTTCTGTCACCTTGTCATAAAACTCCAGTAGGTTTGTGACACAGGATTTTCCTTCCCTGAATCCATGCTGGTTGTCGATTATACACTGGTTTCTTTGCAGGTGCTCCACCACTCTCTGATAATCTTCTCCATGACTCTGCATACTAAACACGTTAGTTACACTAGTCTGTAGTTTAGTGCCTCATGTCTGTCTCCTTTTTTAAAAACTAGGACTACGTTTCCCATCTTCCATACCTCAGGTAGTTGCCCAGTTTCAATGGATGTGTTGAAGATCTTTGTTAGTGGCACACACAGCATCTCTGCTCCCTCTCTAAGGACCCATGGAGAGATGTTGTCTGGTCCCACCGCCTTTGAGGTATCAGTTTCATATAGCAGCTTCTTCACCTCCTCCTCGGTTATGTGTACCTCATTCAGCACTTGGTGGTGTACCTCTCTGTTCTGATTTCCTGGAGTCCTACCAGTTTCCACTGTAAATACTTCTTTAAGTCTCGTGTTGAGCTCCTCGCATACCTCTTGGTCGTTTCTTGTGAACTTGTTTGTGTGTACTCACCTATTTGTACTCACCTATTTGTGGTTCAAGGGGTCGAGTCTTAGCTCCTGGCCCCGCCTCTTCACCGGTTGCTACTGAGCCCTCTCTCTCCCCGCTCCATGAGCTTTATCAAACCTCGTCTTAAAACTGTGTATGGTTCCTGCCTCCACTACGTCATTTTCTAGGCTATTCCACTGCCTGACAACTCTATGACTGAAGAAATACTTCCTAATATCTCTCTGACTCATTTGTGTCTTCAGCTTCCAATTGTGACCTCTTGTTTGTGTCCCCTCCCTGGAACATCCTGTCTTTGTCCACCTTGTCTATTCCACGCAGTATTTTATATGTCGTTATCATGTCTCCCCTGACCCTCCTGTCCTCCAGTGTCGTCAGGCCGATTTCCCTTAATCTTTCTTCATAGGACATTCCCCTTAGCTCTGGAACTAACCTTGTCGCAAACCTTTGTACTTTCTCTAGTTTCTTGACGTGCTTTATCAAGTGCGGGTTCCAAACAGGTGCTGCATACTCCAGTATGGGCCTGACATACACGGTGTACAGTGTCTTGAACGATTCCTTACTAAGGTATCGGAATGCTGTTCTCAGGTTTGCCAGGCGCCCATATGCTGCAGCAGTTATCTGATTGATGTGTGCTTTCGGAGACATGCTCTGTGTTATTCTCACCCCAAGATCTTTCTCCTTGAGTGAGGTTTGCAGTCTTTGGCCACCTAGCCTATACTCTGTCTGTGGTCTTCTGTGCCCTTCCCCTATCTTCATGACTTTGCATTTGGCAGGATGAAATTCGAGAAGCCATTTGCTGGACCAGGTGTCCAGTCTGTCCAGGTCTCTTTGAAGTACTGCCTGGTCCTCATCTGGTTTAATTCTCCTCATTAACTTCACATCATCTGCAAACAGGGACACTTCTGAGTCTAACCCTTCCATCTCGTTTACTGATTTTCCTACCATTTCTCTGTCCCACTGAACCTCCTGCAGGAAGTTTCTCATACCTGTGTAGTCCCCCCTTTTATAGTTTGGCCTGTCCCCTTCAGTTCCTGTTACCTTCTCCACTTGTAACTCTACTATATAATCAAAACTCAGAACCACGTGATCGCTAGCTCCAAGGGGCCTCTCGTAAGTGATGTCCTCAAAGTCTGAACTGCTCAGGGTGAACACGAGATCCAGTCTTGCTGGCTCATCCTCCCCTCTCTTTCTGGCTGTGTCCCTGACATATTGATGCATGAGGTTTTCAAGTACCACATCCATCATCTTGGCTCTCCATGTTTCGGGACCCCCATGTGGCTCCAGGTTTTCCCAGTCGATCTCCCTGTGGTTGAAATCGCCCATTACCAGTAACTTTGCTCTGCTCGAGTGAGCTCTTCTTGCCACCTCAGCCAGTGTGTCCACCATCATCCTGTTGTTTTCTTCGTACTCCTCTCTTGGCCTCCTGCAGTTCTGTGGTGGGTTATACATCACTCCAATGACTACTTTATGTTCTCCGGATTGAATTGTACTTACAATGTAGTCTCTTTCTCCAATCATATCCATGCCTTCCATTTCCTCAAATCCCCATCGGTGTTTTATGAGCAGTGCAACCCCTCCTCCCCCTCTACTCCTTCTATCTTTCCTCAGGATCTGATATCCCGTTGGGAAGATTGTGTCTGTTATTGTCTCAGCGAGTTTTGTTTCTGTGACTGCTATGATGTCTGGGGATTTTTCACTGATTCTTTCGTTCCACTCCTCATGTTTATTCGTTATTCCATCCGCGTTTGTGTACCAAACTTTCAGTTTCTTTTCTATCACTGTGGGGGAGCGAGAGCCTTGGTGGGGGCTTATATGGGGCTGTGGTGTAGGTGGGGTTTGTGATGATGGGGGTGGGGTCAGAATGCCCATAAGGGACAGCTGTTGGGGTGAGGTTTGTGATATGGGGGTTGGTGGCAGAGGGAACAGTGAATGGGTTGTAGTATAGGTTGCTCAGTTGCGTTGGGAATGTCGCGGTTGAAGTTTTTTGGTGGGAGATTCTGTGGGGTGTGTTTGCCCTTCCTCCTGTGTCTGGGTCCTGCTCATCTTCGTCATTGCCTCTCGTTCCTCCTTGCATCTCTGTACCCTCTCTTTCAGTGTAGTCCGTCCTTCTTGTGTTCTGTCGCGCGGTATACTCTCTGGTACCCCTGTTTGTCCCTCAGTCTTGCTTTCTCTTGCAGAATCCTGGTTCGAACTGATTCTTCCTTGAAAATTACTTTGACAGGCCGTATCCTTCCACTCGCAAACCACCCAATTCTCTGAAAATTTGTCACCTGGGTCATATCGCCCTCGCCTATTGTTTTCATGATGCCTTCAATCATTTTTTTCTCCTCCTGTTTTATTTCTTCGAAGTTGTCCCCCTTGGCTTCTTGGAGCCCGTACACAAAAACTGACCTCGCCCTTTCCTCCTCCCACTGAGTCTCCATCTGCTTCCTCTGAGGCATTTTATTTCCTTCCATTGACATGTTCTTGCCTTCAGTCCCTGTCATATCTGAAACTTCTATTCTCAGTGAACTGTCTTTCATGACCAGCTGTCCCTTGCTACTGCAGTTGGCTGTTAGAATCTCTGCATATAGCATACCTTCATTGTCTTCGGACCTGTCGTTTGGTCTTAGTGTGCTCATCGTCTTTTCCCTGGCCCCACGTGGGTCTGATAGGGCCTTCGTGTACGGCATGTCTCCGTTGTTGCTTACCGTCCCCTTGTCTGTGCCTGACTTTGAATTTCCTGATGTCACATCTGAATTGTCATTTGTCTCTCTAATCTGTTTCAGGCTTTGCAGTTTCTCTTCTAAGCACTGTATCCTAGCTTCTGCTGCTAAGACCTGTACTTCCCACTTCCTGCACTCTTCAGCTATCCGCTCCTCCATTTTCTTACCAAGCTCTACTATCTTCCTTCCCCACTCTTCCTCCCTTTTTTTGGAGCTCTAACTCCCAGTCTTTCCTCCCTGGTTCGTCCACCAGATCTCTGGTTTTCCGTCCTCTAGGGCCACCCATTTTTGTATGTGCATGTGTGTGTACATGTGTGTGCTCTCATGATGGCAACATGATGGCATTTAGAAACATTATGACAGTTTTGAAAATAATTTAGAAAGATTCTTCCCTCATGATTTCAAATATCTTCAAAACATTTCAAATGTTGGAGAATATTTCGTCCTTATGTTTACATTATCAGGGAGGAAATGTGTATAATTAAGATGTATTGGACCAGGAGGCTCCTTCTGGCACGTTTCGCCCAGGATTAAGCTGTATCATAGCTTATTAAAGCTGAGTCTTAAGCGAAAAGTTGCAGGAAAAAATTTCATTGTCCAAGTAGCGTAAGGGATCACAAAAATATGAAAATCAAAATTTTAAATTAAAGATTCTCTATTTTCTGAAGTCAAAATTTTAATTTTGAAGCACAATAGGCCTAAAATTCTGTCCAGAAACCATTAATACTTTCTCCCAAAGAGGCAAAAGTGAGAGAAAAAGGCTGCAGTAAACTAAGAATTGCAAAAATAAAAGCATTTGGGGTATGTAGAGATGGCAATCTAGGCTGTGTAAGCCCCGGGTATCGAACTCCTGAACCTTATCTTGTTGGTACACTCATGGGAAAAATGTTTTTTTGGGTGGTTGAATTTCGTAGGTCAATTACAGAGAGACTGTGCTGACTTTATCCTGGGGAATTTTGTGCCCAGTTTGCATAAATTTAGTCTTGTGTTTGAGGCCGGAACATGATGGAATTCCGTTCCAGTTGGTCCTTCGAACTGGAGCTGCTGGAGGCTTCTAATCCAGTTGGTTCTTCAAACCAGAGCTGGTGGAGACTTCTAATCCGGTTGGTGCTTCAAACCAGAGCTGATGGAGGCTTCTAATCAAGCTGGTTCTTCAAACCAGAGCTGATGGAGGCTTCTAATCAAGCTGGTTCTTCAAACCAGAGCTGATGGAGGCTTCTAATCCAGCTGGTTCTTCAAACCAGAGCTGACGGAGGTTCTTATTTTGTACTAGTAATTCTTGCACTCCCTCGGGGGTAACGTTAAGACTTGTTCGTCCCCTGGGATAACATGTTACTTGTCAACTCAGGGGACAGACAGACAGACGAAATGGAATAAGGAAGAGATAGAAGTAGGAGGAGGTGAAGGAAAGAGGGAGGGAGAGGTGAGGGAGAGAGGGAGGGAGAGGTGAAGGAGAGTGAGCCTAGACAGAGTGGTTATCAAATGGTATACAATACCGACAGGTTGGTAGATAAGACACATAGGCAACAGTTAGGCAACTTTATTCCGAAACGTTTCGCCTACACAGTAGGCTTCTTCAGTGGAGTACAGAAAGTAGGCAGGAACAGTAGAGATGTGAAGACGATGTAATCAGTCCATCACCCTTCAAGTCGTAGATTTGAGGTTGTCAGTCCCTCAGCCTGGAGAAGTTCTGTTCCAAAGTATGGAACTAACTCCATACTAACTCCAAACTTTGGAACAGAACTTCTCCAAGCTGAGGGACTGACAACCTCAAATCTACGACTTCAAGGGTGATGGACTGATTACATCGTCTTCACATCTCTACTACTCCTGCCTACTTTCTGTACTCGACTGAAGAAGCCTACTGTGTAGGCGAAACGTTTCGGAATAAATTTGCCTAAATGTTGCCTATGTGTCTTATCTACCAGCCTAGACAGACCTGAAACACAGAGGAAACGGAATAAGCATTAAATAGCAGTAGTGATAGGTGAGGGAGAGAGGGAGGTGAGGAAGGGAGAGAGAGATGAGGGAGAGAGAGGTGAGGGAGAGAGGGAGGTGAGGGAGAGAGAGGTGAGGGAGGGTGGACCTAGACAGACCTGAAACAAAAATTACCTCATAAATCAAGGTAGATCAACCAGGCTGTGTCGGGAGGAAATTGAATTCGGGAGGACATGATCCCAAACTGAGGTGCGACTAGTGAGGGATTATCTGAAGGAATTGTAGCTGGGCACTGCTGCTAGCAGAGATCCTGGGCACCGCTGCTAGCAGAGGTCTTGGATACTGCTGCTGGCAGAGATCCTGGATACTGCTGCTAGCAGAGATCCTGGGCACTGCTGCTGGCAGAGATCCTTGTCACTGCTGCTAGCAGAGATCCTGGGCACTGCTGTTAGCAGAGATCCTGGGCACCGCTGCTAGCAGAGGTCTTGGATACTGCTGCTGGCAGAGGTCCTGGATACTGCTGCTGGCAGAGATCTTGGATACTGCTGCCGGTAGAGATCCTGGATACTGCTGCTGGCAGAGATCCTGGATACTGCTGCTGGCAGAGATCCTGGATACTGCTGCTGGCAGAGATCCTGGATACTGCTGCTGGCAGAGATCCTGGATACTGCTGCCGGCAGAGATCCTGGATACTGCTGCTGGCAGAGATCCTGGATACTGCTGCTGGCAGAGATCCTGGATACTGCTGCTAGCAGAGGTCCTGGATACTGCTGCTGGCAGAGATCCTGGATACTGCTGCTGGCAGAGATCCTGGATACTGCTGCTAGCAGAGGTCCTGGATACTGCTGCTGGCAGAGATCCTGGATACTGCTGCTGGCAGAGATCCTGGATACTGCTGCTGGCAGAGATCCTGGATACTGCTGCTGGCAGAGATCCTGGATACTGCTGCTGGCAGAGATCCTGGATACTGCTGCTAGCAGAGGTCCTGGATACTGCTGCTGGCAGAGATCCTGGATACTGCTGCCGGCAGAGATCCTGGATACTGCTGCTAGCAGAGACCCTGGATAGTGCTGCTGGCAGAGATCCTGGGCACTGCTGCTGGCAGAGATCCTGGGCACTGCTGCTGGCAGAGTTCCTTGGCACTGCTGCTAGCAGCAGTAGTGACTGTAGAATGGAAATAGGTAAACAACACTGTAAACACAGCTGCAAATCAACCATAATCTTTGTAAACCATAATTTACGTTCCAAGGTAGAGGTAGAAGTAATATACAACCCATCACCAAACAGTGTAAATATACAACCCATCACCAAACATCAGTGTAAATATACAACCCATCACCAAACATTAGTGTAAATATAGAACCCATCACCAAACATTGTAAATATACAACCCATCACCAAACAGTGTAAATATACAACCCATCACTAAGCATCAGTGTAAAAGACACGGATATATATTTGCAAACATGTGAACAGAGCAAACATTTAAACTGTGTGCGGATGGATGTGCACGTTCAGGATAATCAAAGGAATCTTGTACACTCACAGCTTATCCATGAATAGTAAGCTGGCTAAAGTGTAAGGCTGTCAGCAGTGCTGACGCTGTCAGCCTGCCCAGATGTATGCGTAATAGCGTCAGCAGATGCGTATTGATTTCGCCTTAGAGTGAGAGGGACACTAGATGCGTTGGATTTACGCCAGCCAGGCGTGTAGGATGATAGTAGGGTAGATGTGGTAGATGATAGGTAGATAGTTTGGTGTTTCTAGGGTAGATAGTGTATACTAGGGATGATGGTGTTCCTTGGGTAGATGAGTGTTTCTAGGACTGATAGTGTAGTGTTTCTAGGATAGATAGTGTAGTGTTTCTAGGGTAGATAGTGTAGTGTTTCTAGGATAGTGTAGTGTTTCTAGGGTAGATAGTGTAGTGTTTCTAGGGTAGATAGTGTAGTGTTTCTAGGATAGATAGTGTAGTGTTTCTAGGGTAGATAGTGCAGTGTTTCTAGGATAGATAGTGTAGTGTTTCTAGGGTAGATAGTGTAGTGTTTCTAGGATAGATAGTGTAGTGTTTCTAGGGTAGATAGTGTAGTGTTTCTAGGATAGATAGTGTAGTGTTTCTAGGGCAGATAGTGTAGTGTTTCTAGGATAGATAGTGTAGTGTTTCTAGGATAGATAGTGTAGTGTTTCTAGGATAGACAGTGTAGTGTTTCTAGGGTAGATAGTGTAGTGTTTCTAGGTAGTGTTTGAAGGGTAGAGTGTAGTGTTTCTAGGGTAGATAGAGTAATGTTTCTAGGTAGTGTTTGAAGGGTAGAGTGTAGTGTTTCTAGGATAGATAGTGTAGTGTTTCTAGGTAGTGTTTGAAGGGTAGAGTGTAGTGTTTCTAGGGTAGATAGTGTAGTGTTTCTAGGGCAGATAGTGTAGTGTTCTAGGTAGTGTTTGAAGGGTAGAGTGTAGTGTTTCTAGGTAGTGTTTGAAAGGTAGAGTGTAGTGTTTCTAGGTAGTGTTTGAAGGGTAGAGTGTAGTGTTTCTAGGTAGTGTTTGAAGGGTAGAGTGTAGTGTTTCTAGGTAGTGTTTGAAGGGTAGAGTGTAGTGTTTCTAGGTAGTGTTTGAAGGGTAGAGTGTAGTGTTTCTAGGTAGTGTTTGAAGGGTAGAGTGTAGTGTTTCTAGGTAGTGTTTGAAGGGTAGAGTGTAGTGTTTCTAGGTAGTGTTTGAAGGGTAGAGTGTAGTGTTTCTAGGTAGTGTTTGAAGGGTAGAGTGTAGTGTTTCTAGGGTAGATAGTGTTTCTAGGATAGATAGTGTAGTGTTTCTAGGTAGTGTTTGAAGGGTAGAGTGTAGTGTTTGAAGGGTAGAGTGTAGTGTTTGAAGGGTAGAGTGTAGTGTTTGAAGGGTAGAGTATAGTGTTTGAAGGGTAGAGTGTAGTGTTTGAAGGGTAGAGTGTAGTGTTTGAAGGGTAGAGTGTAGTGTTTGAAGGGTAGAGTGTAGTGTTTGAAGGGTAGAGTGTAGTGTTTGAAGGGTAGAGTGTAGTGTTTGAAGGGTAGAGTGTAGTGTTTGAAGGTTAGAGTGTAGTGTTTGAAGGTTAGAGCGTAGTGTTTGAAGGGTAGAGTGTAGTGTTTGAAGGGTAGAGTGTAGTGTTTGAAGGGTAGAGTGTAGTGTTTGAAGGGTAGAGTGTAGTGTTTGAAGGGTAGAGTGTAGTGCTTGAAGGGTAGAGTGTAGTGTTTGAAGGGTAGAGTGTAGTGTTTGAAGGGTAGAGTGTAGTGTTTGAAGGGTAGAGTGTAGTGTTTGAAGGGTAGAGTGTAGTGTTTGAAGGGTAGAGCGTAGTGTTTGAAGGGTAGAGTGTAGTGTTTGAAGGGTAGAGTGTAGTGTTTGAAGGGTAGAGTGTAGTGTTTGAAGGGTAGAGCGTAGTGTTTGAAGGGTAGAGTGTAGTGTTTGAAGGGTAGAGTGTAGTGTTTGAAGGGTAGAGTGTAGTGTTTGAAGAGTAGAGTGTAGTGTTTGAAGGGTAGAGTGTAGTGTTTGAAGGGTAGAGTGTAGTGTTTGAAGGGTAGAGTGTAGTGTTTGAAGGGTAGAGCGTAGTGTTTGAAGGGTAGAGTGTAGTGTTTGAAGGGTAGAGTGTAGTGTTTGAAGGGTAGAGTGTAGTGTTTGAAGGGTAGAGCGTAGTGTTTGAAGGGTAGAGCGTAGTGTTTGAAGGGTAGAGTGTAGTGTTTGAAGGGTAGAGTGTAGTGTTTGAAGGGTAGAGTGTAGTGTTTGAAGGGTAGAGTGTAGTGTTTGAAGGGTAGAGTGTAGTGTTTGAAGGGTAGAGTGTAGTGTTTGAAGGGTAGAGTGTAGTGTTTGAAGGGTAGAGTGTAGTGTTTGAAGGGTAGAGTGTAGTGTTTGAAGGGTAGAGTGTAGTGTTTGAAGGGTAGAGTGTAGTGTTTGAAGGGTAGAGTGTAGTGTTTGAAGGGTAGAGTGTAGTGTTTGAAGGGTAGAGTGTAGTGTTTGAAGGGTAGAGTGTAGTGTTTGAAGGGTAGAGTGTAGTGTTTGAAGGGTAGAGTAGAGCGTAGTGTTTGAAGGGTAGAGCGTAGTGTTTGAAGGGTAGAGTGTAGTGTTTGAAGGGTAGAGTGTAGTGTTTGAAGGGTAGAGTGTAGTGTTTGAAGGGTAGAGTGTAGTGTTTGAAGGGTAGAGTGTAGTGTTTGAAGGGTAGAGTGTAGTGTTTGAAGGGTAGAGTGTAGTGTTTGAAGGGTAGAGTGTAGTGTTTGAAGGGTAGAGTGTAGTGTTTGAAGGGTAGAGTGTAGTGTTTGAAGGGTAGAGTGTAGTGTTTGAAGGGTAGAGTGTAGTGTTTGAAGGGTAGAGTGTAGTGTTTGAAGGGTAGAGTGTAGTGTTTGAAGGGTAGAGTGTAGTGTTTGAAGGGTAGAGTGTAGTGTTTGAAGGGTAGAGTGTAGTGTTTGAAGGGTAGAGTGTAGTGTTTGAAGGGTAGAGTGTAGTGTTTGAAGGGTAGAGTGTAGTGTTTGAAGGGTAGAGTGTAGTGTTTGAAGGGTAGAGTGTAGTGTTTGAAGGGTAGAGTGTAGTGTTTGAAGGGTAGAGTGTAGTGTTTGAAGGGTGTAGTGTTTGAAGGGTAGAGTGTAGTGTTTGAAGGGTAGAGTGTAGTGTTTGAAGGGTAGAGTGTAGTGTTTGAAGGGTAGAGGTAGAGTGTAGTGTTTGAAGGGTAGAGTGTAGTGTTTGAAGGGTAGAGTGTAGTGTTTGAAGGGTAGAGTGTAGTGTTTGAAGGGTAGAGTGTAGTGTTTGAAGGGTAGAGTGTAGTGTTTGAAGGGTAGAGTGTAGTGTTTGAAGGGTAGAGTGTAGAAGGGTGTAGTGTTTGAAGGGTAGAGTGTAGTGTTTGAAGGGTAGAGTGTAGTGTTTGAAGGGTAGAGTGTAGTGTTTGAAGGGTGTAGTGTTTGAAGGGTAGAGTGTAGTGTTTGAAGGGTAGAGTGTAGTGTTTGAAGGGTAGAGTAGTGTAGTGTTTGAAGGGTAGAGTGTAGTGTTTGAAGGGTAGAGTGTAGTGTTTGAAGGGTAGAGTGTAGTGTTTGAAGGGTAGAGTGTAGTGTTTGAAGGGTAGAGTGTAGTGTTTGAAGGGTAGAGTGTAGTGTTTGAAGGGTAGAGTGTAGTGTTTGAAGGGTAGAGTGTAGTGTTTGAAGGGTAGAGTGTAGTGTTTGAAGGGTAGAGTGTAGTGTTTGAAGGGTAGAGTGTAGTGTTTGAAGGGTAGAGTGTAGTGTTTGAAGGGTAGAGTGTAGTGTTTGAAGGGTAGTAGTTTGAAGGGTAGAGTGTAGTGTTTGAAGGGTAGAGTGTAGTGTTTGAAGGGTAGAGTGTAGTGTTTGAAGGGTAGAGTGTAGTTTTTGAAGGGTAGAGTGTAGTGTTTGAAGGGTAGAGTGTAGTTTTTGAAGGGTAGAGTGTAGTGTTTGAAGGGTAGAGTGTAGTTTTTGAAGGGTAGAGTGTAGTGTTTGAAGGGTAGAGTGTAGTTTTTGAAGGGTAGAGTGTAGTGTTTGAAGGGTAGAGTGTAGTTTTTGAAGGGTAGAGTGTAGTGTTTGAAGGGTAGAGTGTAGTTTTTGAAGGGTAGAGTGTAGTGTTTGAAGGGTAGAGTGTAGTTTTTGAAGGGTAGAGTGTAGTGTTTGAAGGGTAGAGTGTAGTGTTTGAAGGGGTAGAGTGTAGTGTTTGAAGGGTAGAGTGTAGTTTTTGAAGGGTAGAGTGTAGTGTTTGAAGGGTAGAGTGTAGTGTTTGAAGGGTAGAGTGTAGTTTTTGAAGGGTAGAGTGTAGTGTTTGAAGGGTAAAGTGTAGTTTTTGAAGGGTAGAGTGTAGTGTTTGAAGGGTAGAGTGTAGTTTTTGAAGGGTAGAGTGTAGTTTTTGAAGGGTAGAGTGTAGTGTTTGAAGGGTAGAGTGTAGTTTTTGAAGGGTAGAGTGTAGTGTTTGAAGGGTAGAGTGTAGTTTTTGAAGGGTAGAGTGTAGTGTTTGAAGGGTAGAGTGTAGTTTTTGAAGGGTAGAGTGTAGTGTTTGAAGGGTAGAGTGTAGTTTTTGAAGGGTAGAGTGTAGTGTTTGAAGGGTAGAGTGTAGTGTTTGAAGGGTAGAGTGTAGTGTTTGAAGGGTAGAGTGTAGTTTTTGAAGGGTAGAGTGTAGTGTTTGAAGGGTAGAGTGTAGTTTTTGAAGGGTAGAGTGTAGTGTTTGAAGGGTAGAGTGTAGTGTTTGAAGGGTAGAGCGTAGTGTTTGAAGGGTAGAGTGTAGTGTTTGAAGGGTAGAGCGTAGTGTTTGAAGCGTAGAGTGTAGTGTTTGAAGGGTAGAGCGTAGTGTTTGAAGGGTAGAGTGTAGTGTTGACTGAAGTATGTACGTCAACATGCTAACTGGAGCAGCATAAATCACGCTTGGTCTATTATCTAAGTTTTAACTACGACAGAGGAGCCTTATGATACCAGCATGCTAAATGAGCACACAACCCTGGAATAATTATGATAATGATGATAGTTTTAATAATGATAATGGTAATTGTACTAATACTTGTAATAATAATAATAGTAATAATCATGTGAGGTGTTTAGAGCAAATGTTTAGGTCTGGGCAGCTGAAGTTCATGCCCATTGGGGTTTGGGGCGTTGGGGTATGATTCGAGGAATGGGAAGAGGTGAGCTCCATTTCCCTCGAATCAAAAGTCTCTGTCTGTCTGTCTCTCTGTCTGTCTCTGTCTGTCTGTCTGTCTGTCTCTCTCTCTCTCTCTCTCTCTCTCTCTCTCTCTCTCTCTCTCTCTCTCTCTCTCTCTCTCTCTCTCTCTCTCTCTCTCTCTCTCCTCTCTCTCTCTCTCTCTCTCTCTCCCCCCCCCTCTCTCTCTCTCTCTCTCTCTCTCTCTCTCTCTCTCTCTCTCTCTCTCCCTCTCTCTCTCTCTCTCTCTCTCTCTCTTTCTCTCTCAGTGTTTTACAAGGTTAGGTTAAGGTCCCTAACTTTATTGACAAGCTAAGAGCTGTTACCTACATCAGCTCATTTGAAAGCATTTTTATTGTTATGAGACACATACGGAACAGGATGATGTTGGAGCCAGCTGTGGGTCAGCTGTGGGCCAGCTGTGGGTCAGCTGTGGGCCAGCTGTGGGTCAGCTGTGGGCCAGCTGTGGGTCAGCTGTGGGCCAGCTGTGGGTCAGCTGTGGGCCAGCTGTGGGCCAGCTGTGGGCCAGCTGTGGGTCAGCTGTGGGCCAGCAATTTCATTTAATCAACTAACTTTATTTTGATGATGTCATTATACTGTACAAACATGTTCCAGACACGAGTCATCATGACCAACACTGCTATATGGTCATCAAAGTTCCTCTGTACAAGATGTTGGTTGAGGTCACCAACAGTTATATGGTATTAACCTTTATGTATAACAAAATGGTATAGAATACCGACAGGTTGGTAGGTAAGACACACAGGCAACAGTAAGGCAACTTTATACAGAAACGTTTCGCCTACACAGTAGGCTTCTTCAGTCGAGTACAGGAAGTAGGCAGGAACAGTAGAGATGTGAAGACGATGTAATCAGTCCATCACCCTTGTAGTCGTAGATTTGAGGTTGTCAGTCCCTCAGCCTGGAGAAGAGTTCTGTCACATACTCTGAGATAATCTGAAGATCAGTCGACTTCAACGGTGATGGATTGATTACATCGTCTTCACATCTCTACTGCTCCTGTCCACTCTCTGTACGCGACTGAAGACGGCTACTGTGTAGGCGAAACGTTTCGGAATAAAGTTGCCTATGTTGACCTTTATTGTTGGAGAAAGGAGTCCACATGATCCATCAGGAGGTTAATGTTGCCACTGCATGTTGCCACTGCATGTTGCCACTGCATGTTGCCAGTGCATGTTGCACATGCTGGTGCAGAGGTACTAGTGTTTATACATAACATAAGAAAGAAGGAACACTGCAACAGGCCTACTGACCCATGCGGAGCAGGTCCATGTCCCCCACCGGATTAGACTAATGACCCCCCCCCCCCCCGGATTAGCCCAATTTCCCACCCAGTCTGGTCACCTCCACTCAAGGATGGAGCACTGCACCAGACCCAGCAGCACAAGCTAGTCAGGTCCAACTCACACCCACCCACACCCACTCGTGTATTTATCTAACCTATTAAGCTTGCAAAACATCACATTTAGGTGAGTAACGATGTCAACATCAATGTGCCGGACATGTACACTTTTAGAGAAGTATACAGCAACACCTCCGTGTACTTGCCTGTCTCTTCTCATCCATGAGGTATACCTGGGTATACCTGGATACCTGGAGGTAGCTAGCAATTCTTGCAAAATTTTCCAGAGTCCTGTCGTCCAAAAATGTGTCAACACCAGCGATTATGTCAGGAGGTCAAGTGTTGGGGAAACTGTGCCTGACTTCTCCAACATTGACAATGAAGCCTCTATGTTGGCTGACACTATGCTGATAGACTGACTCCTGATGACTGTGTGTTAGGTGCCTGCCCATGAGACAGCTGCTGGGTGGAGATAGTAGCTGGGTGGAGACAGTAGCTGGTTGGAGACAGTAGCTGGGTGGAGGTAGTAGCTGGGTGGAGACAGTAGCTGGGTGGAGACAGTAGCTGGGTGGAGGTAGTAGCTGGGTGGAGACAGCTGGGTGGGGACAGCTGGGTGGAGATAGCTGGATGGGGATAACTGGGTGGATACAGTAGCTGGGTGGATTAGGTGTGTGCTCACCAGTACTGGGATGTTCACCAGTACTGGGATACTGGGATGGTGCTGGTTGTTCACCAGTACTGGGATGCTGCTGGTTGTTCACCAGTACTGGGATGCTGCTGGTTGTTCACCAGTACTGGGATGCTGCTGGTTGTTCACCAGGTACTGGGATGGTGCTGGTTGTTCACCAGGTACTGGGACGGTGGTGGTTGTTCACCAGTACTGGGATGCTGCTGGTTGTTCACCAGGTACTGGGATGCTGCTTGTTGTTCACCAGGTACTGGGATGGTGCTGGTTGTTCACCAGGTACTGGGATGCTGCTTGTTCACCAGGTACTGGGATGCTATTGGTTGCTTCCCAGAACACATCTATAAAGAACTGGTGATCCTGTCTGTCAAATTACTTTTTCGTACGACACAGATCCTCTTGATGTTCCCTCTTGTTGCAGTAATTATTCCTCTCTCTCTCTCTCTCTCTCTCTCTCTCTCTCTCTCTCTCTCTCTCTCTCTCTCTCTCTCTCTCTCTCTCTCTCTCTCTCTCTCTCTCTTTCTCAATCAAGTTATCACTATTTTCTATTATGTTGGTCTTTCTTGGTCTGCTTTATCTCCTTCCTTCCGCCTTTTCCTCGTTCATGTTTTTTTCCCATTTCTCAATTACCATATGAAAGGTGGAGACTTAAATACGCACAAGGGACACACAAAGGAAGAGAGAAGATAAAAGGAAGGAGTGGGAGGAGGATGAAAGGAAGAAGTGGAAGTAGGAAGTGGAATAGTCTGCATAGTGATGCAGTTGATGCAGGATCCATACATAGCTTTAAGAAGAGGTATGATAAAGCTTATGGAGCAGGAAGAATGACCCAGTAGCGACCAGTGAAGAGGCGGGGCCAGGAGCTGTGAATTGACCCCTGCAACCACAATTAAGTGAGTGTACACACACACACCTCCAAGAGAAAAATATGAAGGGAGCACTAGAGCAACGGTAGAGACATCAATTGAGGTGGCCAAACGGGTCCACAGACGCAGAGCAAAGTTGCTAGTTATGAGTGATTTCAGTCACAAGGAAATTGAGAAAACCTGGAGCCACGTGAGGACCCAGAAACCTGGAAAGCCAAGATGATGGATGTGGTACTGGAAAAACTCGTGTATCAACATGTTAGGGACACTACCAGAGAGAGAGAGGTGAGGATGAACCAGCAAGACTGAACCTTGTATTCACCTTCTGTAGTTCAGATATTGAGGATATCACATGTAAAAGTCCCCTCGGGGCCAGTGATCACGTGGTTCTGAGGTTCAGATACATAGTTACAAGTGGATAGTGAGGCAGGAAGAACGAAGCCAAACCACAAGAGAGGGGAATACACAGGCATGATGAATTTCCTGCACGAAGTTCAGTGGGTAAAAGAGGAGAGGTTTGTTACCAAGGGCAACTGAAATAATGGGAAGACCAGAACGAGCCTTTGGTTCACCCAAAGGTGTAAATAGGCCAAAACTAAGTGTGCTAGAGAATGGAAAGAGTACAGAAGACAAAATACCGAGGAAAATAGAGATTAGTCGAAGAGCCAGAAACGAGTATGCACAGATAACGAGGGAGGTTCAGCAACAACGCGAAGATGATATAGCATCGAAAGCCAAGTCTGACCCGAAGCTGTTGTACAGCCATATCAGGAAGAAAATAACGGTCAAGGACTAGGTAATGAGGCTGAGGAAGGAAGGAGAGAAGATCACAAAAAATGACCGAGAAGTATGTGACGATCTCGAGAGATATAAAGAAGTAGATAGAGTGGAGATAGGAAGGACTCCAGAAAGCTGGAATAGTAGAACTCACCAACAAGAACAAGTTACAGGAATGTTAGGAAGCATTTCTTCAGTCATAGAGTGGTCAGGGAGTGGAACAGTCTGGCGAGCGATGTAGCGGAGGCAGGAACCATACATAGCTTTAAGACGAGGTATGATAAAGCTCGGGGAGAAGGGAGAGAGACGACCTAGCAGCGTTCAGTGAAGAGGTGGGGCCAGAAGCCGAGTCTCGTCCCCTGCAACCACAATTAGGTGAACACACACACACACACACACACACACACACACACACACACACACACACAGCCACAGAGTAGTCAGTAAGTGGAATAGTTTGGGAAGTGATGTAGTGGAGGCATGATCCATACATAGCTTTAAGCAGAGGTATGATAAAGCTCACGGCTCAGGGAGAGTGACCTAGTAGCGATCAGTGAAGAGGCGGGGCCAGGAGCTCGGACTCGACCCCCGCAACCTCAACTAGGTGAGTACAACTAGGCGAGTACACACACAGTACCATCCATCCCAAACAATAACATGTACAACTACAGAACCATGAACATCAGTAACATCAACAACTTGTAAGAATAAAGAACTTGACGAGACAAAGTTCATAGATCACTCCTGCTTATTTCCCCAGAGTACTGAACCCTCCTCAGAGGCCTTCCAACCCGCTATAAATACTTGTGGAATCTAATCATTTTATTGCAGTCAAGACTCAAGGAGTAACACTGAATGTTTTTTCTTAGCCTCTGTACACCCCCCCCCCTCCCTCCTCCGCACACACACACTCGCATGGCCCATGCGAGTCAGGTTCAAGTCACCTACCGGCTTAAGCCAATGCCCTAACCTAGTCAGGTCAGGTCACATTCACATAAGGAAAGAAGGAGCACACACATTCGCCAGTCTTTGTGACTTTGCTCTTGGTGGGATTGAACTCCAGGAGCCAGTTGCTGGACCAGGCTTGCAGCCTGTCCAGATCCCTTTCTAGTCCTGCCTGGTCCTCGTTCACTTGTATTCTAAGCATTAGCTTCACATCGTCCCCAAATATATTCACTTCTGAGTCTGTCCCTTCCGTCAAGTCATTCACACATACGAGAAATAACACACAACAATCCTACAATGTCGCAATCATCCTCAAACCATCACACAACCATCCTACAATGTCGCAATCATCCTCAAACCATCACACAACCATCCTACAATGTCGCAGTCATCCTCAAACCATCACACAACCATCCTACAATGTCGCAGTCATCCTCAAACCATCACACAACCATCCTACAATGTCGCAGTCATCCTCAAACCATCACACAACCATCCTACAATGTCGCAGTCATCCTCAAACCATCACACAACCATCCTACAATGTCGCAATCATCCTCAAACCATCACACAACCATCCTACAATGTCGCAGTCATCCTCAAACCATCACACAACCATCCTACAATGCTGCAATCATCCTCAAACCAAGAGTGAAATTGTAAAAGGTAAGATAAACAGCTGTAGGTCGTGGCTACCCAGGTGATAGTTGATGCAGAGACCAGTAGCTCGCTTTCCTCTCACTCCCGAGTCAAGCATTTGCATGGCAAAGCTTTTGTTGCTTCTCTTCCAAGAATGACACTGAGCTAGCTGCTGATGTGTGTGGGTGTGTGTGTGTGTGTGTGTATATATATATATATATATATATATATATATATATATATATATATATATATATATATATATATATATATATATATATTCAACAAGCTGGCCGTATCCCACCGAGGCAGGGTAAGCCAAAAAGAAAAATGAAATGTAAACGGGAGAAGGGGTTACTAACCCCTTGCTCCCTGCATTTTAGTCGCTTCTTACGACACGCATAGTTTACGGAGCAAGAATTCTGTTCCACTTTCCCATGGAGATAAGAGGAAATAAATAAGAACAAGAACTAGCAAGAGGGATGTGTGTATAGATGCTTGTGCATGAATATGTAGTGTGACGTAAGTAGAAGTAGCAAGATATACCTGTTATCTGGCCTGTCTATGAGACAGAAAAGACACCAGCAATCCTACCATCATGTAAAACAATTACAGGTTTCCGTTTTACAATTGGCAGGACGATAGTACCTCCCTGGATGCTTGCTACCTACCAGCCTACTACCACAGGATGTTAATACCTCCCTGGGTGGTTGTTGTCTACCAACCTACTACCACAGGATGTTAGTACCTCCCTGGGTGGTTGCTGTCTACCAACCTACTACCACAGGACGGTAGTACCTCCCTGGGTGGTTGTTGTCTACCAACCTACTACCACAGGACGGTAGTACCTACCTGGGTGGTTGCTGTCTACCGGCCTATTAGACGTTAAGGTAAGGAATTCACATGCAGTTTGCAGAGTGAACTTGGTATCTGGTACGTGGATGATGGAACTCTGGAAGGCACGGTAGTCCCTGGAGGAGGACCTTCAACTGGTAAAGTCACAGGGAGAAACTTGCGATTCGTCCTTAATGGGGTTTCAAGTCTATATGTAGCAGCCCGGGTATTGTGACTGTGTGTGTGTAGCAGGTAAGGTATTGTGACTGTGTGTTAGTTGTGAATTATTAGGTGAGTAAATTGCTATAGTAGAGGGTATGCAAGTGAACCCCGAACGAACTCTTTCGAGAGCGAGAGCGAGGGACAGAGAGAGGGAGAGAGAGAGACAGAGAGAGAGAGAGAGAGAGAGAGAGAGAAAGAGAGAGAGAGAGAGAGAGAGAGAGAGAGAGAGAGAGAGAGAGAGAGAGAGAGAGAGAGAGAGAGAGAGAGAGAGAGAGAGCTACCTACCTACCTATCTTACCATCAACACAGATATTAACTCAGTTTGACGACTCACTCGCCCTGGCTTAACAATGGAACACAAATTAATATCAACATCTGCCTCACCTTATTTCTCCTAACTAACCCATGTTACTCTTAGCTTTCTTGATTTACTGGGTTTAGAAACCTCTAGTCTACACGAAGGGTTGGCTAATGTGGTTTCAAGTTTATCTACTACACGAGGGTCATTAAGGATGTATGTCACCTGTACACCACCAGTCAAGAATACTTTAATACCCTAGACAGTGTTGGCACACTATCACGGATGTGCCTGTGTCTGGCTAGTAATGGAATGGCACCACGTATTAGTGGTGGTGACCTGTACTTAACTCTGTGAAGAAGTGTCTTGTGTGCTCCCCGTGGACTGAACCAAGATGCCCTCCATCGAGCAACTTTACCAGCAGCTTAAGGAAGAATTGAGGGTAGCGAAGATAGAGATACGGCGATTGACCGAGGAAAACAAGAGGATTCGTAGTAGTCCTCCTGTTTCGAGTCCTCAGGTCAAGAATGGATCGTGGTCAGTGGCTGGACAGCAGGGGACGACGAAGTTGACGATCAAGAAGACGAATGGAAAGCCAGAAACGATGAAGAAGAAAGAGACTGCTGTGGAAACTCCTGTGGAAACCTCCAACGCATTCTCGGTGCTACCCGACGAATGTGAGTCGACTACTGGGATCGTCACGACGAACGACAACAAGGAAGGTAAGAATATTGTTGTTGTTGGGGATGGCCAGGTTAGATACATGGATAGGGCATTCTGCTTGAAGGACAGGAGTAGGAGACAGAGGGTTTGCTTTCCTGGGGCTGGGATGGAGGACATTGTTAGCCGGCTTGACAACATCATGAACGGTAATGGGATCAATCCTATTATTTCCCTCAGTGCTGGAGGCAATGATGTAGGCAAGCGTAGAAGTGAGGATTTAGTTAGAAAGTTCAGGACAGCTATAGACATAATTAGGAAGAAGGGGGGGCGCCCTGTTATATGTGGCATTTTGCCAAGAAGAGATGTTGGTAATGAATGGTTGTCCAGAGCAATTGGTGTTAACTGTTGGCTGGATAAACGCTGTAAGGATAATGTAGTGCCATTCATTGACATCTGGGACAACTTCTATGGCCGAAATGACATGTATGCCAGGGATGGGGTTCACTTATCCAGGGCAGGTGTGGGTTTTCTTGCTAACTCAGTTGAGGGGGTTGTTAGGACTTTAAACTAGGATTAGTTAGAGGTATGGGTTTAGAAATGATAAATAATGAGTATGGATATATTGACTTATATTGTTGAGGTGGTTCGGACATGTAGAGAGAATGGAGCGAAACAGAATAACTTCAAGAGTGTATCAGTCTGTAGTGGAAGGAAGGCGGGGTAGGGGTCGGCCTAGGAAGGGTTGGAGGGAGGGGGTAAAGGAGGTTTTGTGTGCGAGGAGCTTGGACTTCCAGCAGGCATGCGTGAGCGTGTTTGATAGGAGTGAATGGAGACAAATGGTTTTTAATACTTGACGTGCTGTTGGAGTGTGAGCAAGGTAACATTTATGAAGGGGTTCAGGTAAACCGGCAGGCCGGACTTGAGTCCTGGAGATGGGAAGTACAGTGCCTGCACTCTGAAGGAGGGGTGTTAATGTTGCAGTTTAAAAACTGTAGTGTAAAGCACCCTTCTGGCAAGACAGTGATGGAGTGAATGATGGTGAAAGTTTTTTCTTTTTCGGGCCACCCTGCCTTGGTGGGAATCGGCCAGTGTGATAATAAAAAAAAAAATAATAATAATAAATTAAGGATCTTAATAGTAACTGTCATGGAGTAACTCTGGGTAATGATAATTTCAGAAATTGTGTAAAAACAAAGATGAATAGGAAAAATGTGCAGAAGAAAAAACATATGATGGTATTTTATGCTAACAGTCGAAGTGCAAGAAATAAAATTAACGAACTACGTTTGGTAGCATGTGCTGGGAACTTTGATATCATTGCATTAACTGAAACGTGGTATGATTTAAAGAGTCGGGATATGACTGCTGAGTGTAATATTCAGGGATTTAAGTTGTTCAATGTGGATAGATGTAATGGGAAGGGGGGAGAAGTTGCATTGTATGTTCGAGAAAATATTAATTGTTGCATAAAAACAGGTATAAAAATAGATGGAGCAGTAACAGAGTCTGTTTGGGTAGAGTTCGTGGAGGGTCAAGAAAAACTAATTCTAGGTGTAATATACCGACCTCCAGGCTTGGATCACGATAGAGGGAGACTTCTTTGGGACGAAATTGTTAGGGCTTCTAGACACAGTAACATAGTCATAGTAGGGGACTTTAACTTTAGTCAAATTGACTGGAATTCTTTGACAGGTAATCTAGAGTCCAGTGACTTTATGGAAACAGTTCAGGACTGTTTTCTGAAACAAAGCGTAACTGAGCCTACCAGGGGTAATAATTTGCTAGACCTAGTCTTGTCAAATAAGGAAACACTCGTGAATAATCTGGAGATCACTGAAGAGCTTGGCGCAAGTGATCACAAATCCATCACTTTTAGCATTAATTGGGAATGCAAGAATAATGATAATACAGTAAAAATCCCTGATTTTCGTTCTGCCGATTATAATGGACTTAGGGAACATCTGTCTAATCTTGATTGGGGTTATCTAGCTAATGATTTTATTGACGATAATCATACTTATGAATATGAAGGGATCTGCTTTTATGATTATTTTATTAATAATGTACACAGTGCCCAGAGTATATACATTCCCCAGAGAGAAATTAGGTCTAATAATAACGATCCCAAATGGTTTAACAGGAGGCTAAAGCATCTATTAGGGGAGAAAAGGGGAATTTATAGGCGCATCAGAAGAGGAGAGGTTAACCTTACTGACCAATATGTTCAGCTTAAAAGAGAAGTAAAAAAGGCGATTAGAAAGGCTAAACGTGACTATGAAATTAGAGTTGCTAATGAATCAAAGACTAATCCAAAGGGGCTCTTTCAAGTGTATAGGACGAAGGTGAAGGAAAAAGTAGGACCTCTGAAAACTGGGAATGGACAGCTGACGGATAACGAACTGGAAATGTGTTCCTTATTTAATGACTATTTTTTGTCAGTTTTTACACAGGAAGATGTAAATGAGATTCCAGTAATTAGCAATTATTTAGTTCCTGATGAATTTAAATTAACTAATATTACTGTCAAGAGGGACATGGTTATTAAACAGATAGACAAACTGAAACAAAATAAGTCCCCGGGACCCGATGAGTTGTTTTCCAGGGTACTTAATGCAAGATGGAGCTTAGTCAGCCATTAACGAGTGTATTCAATGCGTCCATCCTTACCAGTGTTGTGCCAGAGATGTGGAAGATGGCTAATGTGGTTCCTATATTCAAATCAGGGGATAGGTCCACTCCTTCAAATTACCGTCCAATAAGCCTGACATCTATAGTGGGCAAGTTATTAGAATCAATTATAGCTGACATTATCAGAAGTCACCTTGAAGAGCATAACTTGATAAATGAATCTCAGCATGGATTCACGAGAGGTCGTTCCTGCCTGACAAACTTACTGACGTTCTTCAATAGAACATTTGAGGCAGTTGACAGTGATAAGGAATATGATATTGTTTATTTGGATTTCAGTAAAGCCCTCGATAGAGTACCTCACAAGAGACTCTTAAGAAAAGTGGCAGCTCATGGTATAGGAGGTAAAGTTCTAGCATGGATTGAGGCATGGCTTACCAATAGAAAGCAGAGAGTTACCATTAATGGAGTGAAATCTGAATGGGGATTAGTCACTAGTGGCGTTCCACAAGGATCAGTTTTAGGCCCTCTCTTGTTCATAATTTACATTAATGACCTTGACCTTGATTACAAGTGACATGAGTAAGTTTGCTGATGATACAAAGATAGGCCGTATAATTCACTCTGAGGAGGATATCAATGAACTCCAGGACGATTTGAACAAATTAATGTCTTGGTCTGAAAAATGGCAGATGAAGTTCAATGTGGATAAGTGTAAGGTACTTGCCCTTGGTAATGAAAATAACCCTCGAAGCTATAATCTAGGTGAAGTAGAGCTTGGTCATACAGAATGTGAAAAAGACTTGGGAGTCATGGTAAGCAGAAATCTAAAGCCAAGACAACAGTGCCTTAGTGTGCGCAACAAGGCCAACAGATTACTTGGATTTATCTCAAGAAGTATAAGTAACAGAAGTCCAAAAGTTATTTTACAGCTCTATACATGTTGAAGATTGAGACACTTATGCAGCATATGGGAATCTTTATTCAGGAAACGTTTCGCCACACAGTGGCTTCATCAGTCCAATACAAAGAGGAAGGCGTAAGGAGAGGAGGAGTATGAGGTAATCAGTCCCTCGGCCTGGAGTCGATGTGTTCAGTCCATCAATCTACAAGATTGATGGACTGATTGATGGACTTTGGGTAGTTTCAAATTTAGGTTGGATAAGTACATGAGTGGGAGGGGTTGGATTTGAGTGGGACTTGCACATCAGAGCTTATTTCTTGGGTGGCATTGAAAATTGGGTTGGTCAAATGTTTTGTTAGTGGGATGAATTGTAAAGGACCTGCCTAGTATGGGCCAGCAGGCCTCCTGCAGTGTTCCTCCTTTCTCTCTTACAGGTACCAAAGTATTGTAAATGTGTCTGGTTTATCAACTTTACTTTTATCAGAACCATTTATCTACAAGTACCGTCATGCTGGCACATGGCTCTTGATCCAAGGGTTTTGAGCTTGCCTTTCTCATTCTCGTATCAAGCGTACTTGCATTCCATTCTCCAGGGAGCTGTCTGACTGCTTACGGGTTTATCAGTCCTCTTAATTTTGATGTAAATTGTAAGGATTCCCGGAAGATGTTCAGAGCCTCCATGAAAGCTCTTAAGTTTCCGTCTTAAGAATTTTAGGAATTTTGTTGAAATATTCCAGCTGTCCATTGAAGCATTCCAGACATTCCTGGATTCCAGCTTCCATCTTACAAGATTCTCAGTTGACTTCTCTGCCTACTGGCCAGATAACCTGCAAGGAGGGAGGGATAGAGAGAGATAAAGTAGCGACAGCAGGTGTGAGGAGACATGGATGTCGACAGGTCCTTCTTAAACCCAACTCATTAGCCTGGTGGCTAAAGCTCCCGCTTCACACAGGGAGGGCCCGGGTTCGATTCCCGGAGGGTGGAAACATTTCTACATGTTTCCTTACACCTGTTGTCCTGTTCACCTAGCAGCAAATAGGTACCTGGGTGTTAGTCGACTGGTGTGGGTCGCATCCTGGGGGACAAGATTAAGGACCCCAATGGAAATAAGTTAGACAGTCCTCGATGACGCACTGACTTTCTTGGGTTATCCTGGGTGGCTAACCCTCCGGGGTTAAAAATCCGAACGAAATCTTATCTTATCTTATCTTACTGCTACCACCACCACCACCACCACCACCACTACTACTACTACCACCACCGCCACCACTACTACTCGTGGATTGTCATTGACTCCTGTCACTCTATATACTCGTTTATAAGTTATCTCTGTAGTCCGGAGAGGCTCTGCCATGTCAAGACAGCATGGAAAACTTCTGTTCTCCAGCCTCCGACATTAAGTAGAGCCCTCACCACTGAGCAGGAGCCTCGTCCAGAGAAGGCTACAGCAACACAGGATCCCGGGACCACTTCCCCGGCCACAGCGACGAAGAAAGCCGAGGAAGCATCAGCGCCAGGGTCGCACCCTTGTTCAACCAGCTTCCGATACTCTTGTTCAAACTTCCATCCGATAACGGCAGCCAACGGCCCCATGTTGCAGGAGCAGGGTACAGGCAACGCCTCAACTCCAGCACCACAGCAGTTACCAGTGAGAAGCACAGGAGAGCACAGCAGGACATCCGTCATCCCTGAGTCGTCAGTGTTGTCTGCAGTCACCTGCAGATAAGCGACCTGATAGACCTAAGAAAAAAAGAGACATGCAGAACTATTGTGAAGACGTTCGTGAACAATTAGACACGTGTGCAACATCTGGGTATATTTATTGTAGACGTTTCGCCATCCAGTGACTTTATTAATACAAGGATGTAATGTAAAGAATTATCTGGGCCCCGCTTCACACAGGGAGGGCCCGGGTTCGATTCCCGGAGGGTGGAAACATTTCTACATGTTTCCTTACACCTGTTGTCCTGTTCACCTAGCAGCAAATAGGTACCTGGGTGTTAGTCGACTGGTGTGGGTCGCATCCTGGGGGACAAGATTAAGGACCACAATGGAAATAAGTTAGACAGTCCTCGATGACGCACTGACTTTCTTGGGTTATCCTGGGTGGCTAACCCTCCGGGGTTAAAAATCCGAACGAAATCTTGTCTTGCGGGCCAGATGTTAAGGACTCCACTGGAAATAAGTCACTTTGTTTGACTATTTTGGGTTATCCTAGATTCTCTACACATATGCTGCTATGTATGATAATCTATGTAACTGTATTTGTGAATACTTGAATAAACTTGCTAATCAGTCCCTCAGCCTTGGAGCTGGTGAACATCAAAATGGTATACAATACCGACAGGTTGTTAGGTAAGACACATATGCAACAGTTAGACAACTTTATTCCGAAACGTTTCGCCTACACAGTAGGCTTCTTCAGTCGAATACAGAAAGTAGGCAGGAACAGTAGAGATGTGAAGACGATGTAATCAGTCCATCACCCTTGAAGTCGTAGAATTTGAGGTTGTCAGTCCCTCGGCCTGGAGAAGTTCAGTTCCATAGTCAGGAACTATCCTGAGCTGGTGAAGGCCAACGTAGTCCTATGCTTCAGTTCCTCCAAGGCTGAGGGACAGATTACCTCATCTTTTGTATACAATTCTTCACATTGTCCTTGTATTGATAAAACCACTGGTTGGCGAAACATCTACAATAAAGATACCCAGATGTTGCACATGTTTAATTCATCTTATTGGGATTATATGCCATATATGTACCACAACTCTCAGAGTACATACATTCAAATACATACACCCGAGGGGATGTATATCCTACCTGGTAAATCATCGATAAAATAATTTTTTTATGGTAACAGTTATTATATTTTATAAACAGATGTTTCGCTCACTGTGTGTTTCGACCAATCGAAAGGGCGAAATGTGTTCAAATTAAATGTCGTGAGTATTGCGCACACTTCATTATCCCACAGAATGTCGGAATTGATCAAATAAACGTGTCTGACTTTTTTGGGGGGTTATGCTAGGTATTCTACACATATGCTGCTATGCATGATAATTTATGTAACTGTATTTATGTGTACCAATACCTGAATAAACCAACTAAGGTAGCGCCACTGAGAGGGGTGGCGACAGATATAATGGGGTTTTCTGGATTGTCGAGTTCCCCCTGAAACGCAACTCCGTTTTCTCTTATAATTTGGCTTGGGGCATCTGGGAGAGTCAACTAGATCGATGCTAGATTCACTGCTGGTACGCAGGTGACACGCACTCCTGCGGGTTATACGCCCACGATACGCTATCTAGAGACCCTATTTTACAACCTCAAGGGCACGGGTTCAGTTCCCCGGCCGGGATGAGATGTATAGGCCGGTCTCTTTACAGGTTCTTCAACTCTTCACCTAGCAGGAAATAGGTGCAGTTGTGGGTGGCATCCTGGGCAGGGCAAGATACGTAGGCAGGTTTCATTACACATGCTGTCACTGTTCACCTAGCAGTAAGTAGGTACCTGGGTGTTAGTCTACTAACACCTGCTGTCACTGTTCACTTAGCAGTAAGTAGGTACCTGGGTGTTACTCTACTAACACCTACTGTTACTGTTCACCTAGCAGTAAGTAGGTACCTGCGTGTTAGTCTACTAACACCTGCTGTCACTATTCACCTAGCAGTAAGTAGGTACCTGGGTATTAGTCTGTTAACACCTACTGTCACTGTTCACCTAGCAGTAAGTAGGTACCTGGGTGTTAGTCTACTAACACCTGCTGTCGCTCTAATCCCTCCCCAACCCCGTCAGTAACAATTAAAGTTACATATATCACAAATCTATATATTATCTCTCTCTCTCTCAAATTAGATAAAAGTCTACTTCAGAGGTAGTCCAGGCTAGCAATATACATTATAGTAATGAGTCAACACACGACCGAACAATACTGTCTCTGCTGTGTAGTGACTGACTTCCAACAAGCTTTGTAGGTGGGCTGGGGTGGGTTATAATAGCCTGAGGTGGGTTACAGTAGGCAGGGAGTGGGTTATAATAGCCTGAGGTGGGTTACAGTAGGCAGGGGTGGGTTATAATAGCCTGAGGTGGGTTACAGTAGGCAGGGGGTGGGTTATAATAGACTGGGGTGGGTTACAGTAGACAGGGGTAGATTATAATAGACTGGGGTGGGTTACAGTAGGCAGGGAGTGGGTTATAATAGACTGGGGTGGGTTACAGTAGGCAGGGGTGGGTTATAATAGACTGGGGTGGGTTACAGTAGGCAGGGGTGGGTTATAATAGACTGGGGTGGGTTACAGTAGGCAGGGGTGGGTTATAAAAAACTGGGGTGGGTTACAGTAGGCAGGGGGTGGGTTATAATAGACTGGGGTGGGTTACAGTAGGCAGGGGTGGGTTAAAAAAGACTGGGGTGGGTTACAGTAGGCAGGGGTGGGTTATAAAAGACTGGGGTGGGTTACAGTAGGCAGGGGGTGTGTTATAATAGACTGGGGTGGGTTACAGTAGGCAGGGGGTGTGTTATAATAGACTGGGGTGGGTTACAGTAGGCAGGGGGTGGGTTATAATAGACTGGGGTGGGTTACAGTAGGCAGGGCGTGGGTTATAATAGACTGGGATGGGTTACATTCGGCCGGGGGGGGGTTATAATAGACTGGGGTGGGTTACAGTAGGCAGGGGTGGGTATAATAGACTGGGGGGGGTTACAGTAGGCAGGGCGTGGGTTATAATAGACTGGGATGGGTTACATTAGGCAGGGGGTGGGTTATAATAGACTGGGGTGGGTTACAGTAGGCAGGGGTGGGTATAATAGACTGGGGTGGGTTACAGTTGGCAGGGGATGGGTTATAAAAGACTGGGGGGGGTTACAGTTGGCAGGGGGTGGGTTATAATAGACTGGGGTGGGTTACAGTAGGCAGGGCGTGGGTTATAATAGACTGGGATGGGTTACATTAGGCAGGGGGTGGGTTATAATAGACTGGGGTGGGTTACAGTAGGCAGGGGGTGGGTTATAATAGACTGGGGTGGGTTACAGTAGGCTGGGGGTGGGTTATAATAGACTGGGGTGGGTTACAGTAGGCAGGGGGTGGGTTATAATAGACTGGGGTGGGTTACAGTAGGCAGGGGGTGGGTTATAATAGACTGGGGTGAGTTACAGTAGGCAGGGGGTGGGTTATAATAGACTGGGGTGGGTTACAGTAGGCAGGGGGTGGGTTATAATAGACTGGGGTGGGTTACAGTAGGCAGGGGTGGGTTATAATAGACTGGGGTGGGTTACAGTAGGCAGGGGTTGGGTTATAATAGACTGGGGTGGGTTACAGTAGGCAGGGGGTGGGTTATAATAGACTGGGGTGGGTTACAGTAGGCAGGGGTGGGTTATAATAGACTGGGGTGGGTTACAGTAGGCAGGGGGTGGGTTATAATAGACTGGGGTGGGTTACAGTAGGCAGGGGTTGGGTTATAATAGACTGGGGTGGGTTACAGTAGGCAGGGGTTGGGTTATAATAGACTGGGGTGGGTTACAGTAGGCAGGGGGTGGGTTAGGGTGGGCTGGCGTAGGTACAGTAGTATGCAAATTAATTGGGACAGGAGTAAATTTTGTGATTATATAATGTATTTTAGTCTCCGGCTTAATTAATGTAGTTTGGCGTCTTGTTTGAGAAGAGTTTGTAGCTGACAACCATCCAACAGTGGTGTTACACTGTGGATGTTGTCAGTGTTATGACAACAGTGGTGTTACACTGTGGATGTTGTCAGTGTTATGACAACAGTGGTGTTACACTGTGAATGTTGTCAGTGTTATGACATCAGTGGTGTTACACTGTGAATGTTGTCAGTGTTATGACAACAGTGGTGTTACACTGTGAATGTTGTCAGTGTTATGACAACAGTGGTGTTACACTGTGAATGTTGTCAGTGTTATGACAACAGTGGTGTTACACTGTGAATGTTGTCAGTGTTATGACAACAGTGGTGTTACACTGTGAATGTTGTCAGTGTTATGACAACAGTGGTGTTACACTGTGAATGTTGTCAGTGTTATGACAACAGTGGTGTTACACTGTGAATGTTGTCAGTGTTATGACAACAGTGGTGTTACACTGTGAATGTTGTCAGTGTTATGACAACAGTGGTGTTACACTGTGAATGTTGTCAGTGTTATGACAACAATGGTGTTACACTGTGAATGTTGTCAGTGTTATGACAACAGTGGTGTTACACTGTGAATGTTGTCAGTGTTATGACAACAGTGGTGTTACACTGTGAATGTTGTCAGTGTAATGACAACAGTGGTGTTACACTGTGAATGTTGTCAGTGTTATGACATCAGTGGTGTTACACTGTGAATGTTGTCAGTGTTATGACAACAGTGGTGTTACACTGTGAATGTTGTCAGTGTTATGACAACAGTGGTGTTACACTGTGAATGTTGTCAGTGTTATGACAGTGGTGTTACACCGTGAATGTTGTCAGTATTATGAAAATAGTGGTGTTACACTGTGAATGTTGTCAGTGTTATGACAATAATGGTGTTACAGTGTGAATGTTGTCAGTGTTGTGACAACACTGGTGTTACACTGTGAATGTTGTCAGTGTTATGACAACAGTGGTGTTACACTGTGAATCATGTCAGTGTTACAACAATTATGGTGTTACAATACCTGCGATGTTACACTGTTACTCTGGTCAGTGCTACAACAGCTGTTGTTCTGTAAGGCTATTCCTGCAAGTGTGCTCAGTGAGTGAATGTGGTGGTCATCAAACTTTCCCCCTCAGTTCATTATTACTGCTGAAATTCATGATGGATGCTAAACCTAGGAAGCATGCAAGTATCGTAGCTCTTAGAAATCATGCTAGTTTGAAAATCAGATAGATAACTGACAATTTGAGCCTAGCAAAGTGAACTGTTGGTGGGAGTCTGAAGAGAGTTAACAACACTGGTAGTTGAGAGTAAGACACATGTGCAACATCTGGGTATCTTTATTGTAGACGTTTCGCCATCCAGTGGCTTTATCAATACAAATTCTAGGACATAACTTGAAGACAGTAGAACTATGTACAGAAGATGAGGTAATCAGTCCCTCAACCTAGGAGTAGGTGCGAACAGCACCATAGTCGTTTCAGAATCTCCACGACTATGGTGCTCTTCGCACCTACTCCTAGGTTGAGGGACTGATTACCTCATCTTCTGTACATAGTTCTACTGTCTTCAAGTTATGTCCTAGAATTTGTATTGATAAAGCCACTGGATGGCGAAACGTCTACAATAAAGATACCCAGATGTTGCACATGTGTCTTACTCTCATCTTGTCGGTATTATATACCATTCGTACACAACACTGGTAGTTAGGGAACGCCGTGTCCAGGAAGATATAGAAGACAGAAGACAACACCTCACGATGACAAGGTTATCTTAAACAGAGTGAAGGATCTCAAGAAAATCAGCAAAGATCTACAGAGAGATTTGGCTTCAGCTGCGTCATTGTTGATTCTTCACCTGTTGGACGACGGCTCCTTGAAGTTGGCGGAACTGCCAGAAAGCCGGTAAAGCAACAATTGTACTCCTTCTATGAAGAAAACACGGCTGTGGTGGGTACTTGATCGTAAGGAATAACTGGAGAAAAGTTATAGATTCAGAAGAGTCACATTCTGAAGTACATGGTACAGTGGTAGTGACGTACATGGTACAGATCAATGGTAGTGACGTACATGGTACAGATCAGTGGTAGTGAAGTACATGGTACAGTGGTAGTGACGTACATGGTACAGATCAGTGGTAGTGAAGTACATGGTACAGATCAGTGGTAGTGACGTACATGGTACAGATCAATGGTAGTGACGTACATGGTACAGATCAGTGGTAGTGAAGTACATGGTACAGTGGTAGTGACGTACATGGTACAGATCAGTGGTAGTGAAGTACATGGTACAGTGGTAGTGACGTACATGGTACAGATCAGTGGTAGTGAAGTACATGGTACAGATCAGTGGTAGTGAAGTACATGGTACAGATCAGTGGTAGTGACGGACATGGTACAGATCAGTGGTAGTGACGTACATGGTACAGATCAGTGGTAGTGAAGTACATGGTACAGATCAGTGGTAGTGAAGAACATGGTACAGATCAGTGGTAGTGAAGTACATGGTACAGATCAGTGGTAGTGACGGACATGGTACAGATCAGTGGTAGTGAAGTACATGGTACAGATCAGTGGTAGTGACGTACATGGTACAGATCAGTGGTAGTGACGTACATGGTACAGATCAGTGGTAGTGAAGTACATGGTACAGATCAGTGGTAGTGAAGTACATGGTACAGATCAGTGGTAGTGAAGTACATGGTACAGATCAGTGGTAGTGACGGACATGGTACAGATCAGTGGTAGTGAAGTACATGGTACAGATCAGTGGTAGTGAAGTACATGGTACAGATCAGTGGTAGTGAAGTACATGGTACAGATCAGTGGTAGTGAAGTACATGGTACAGATCAGTGGTAGTGAAGTACATGGTACAGATCAGTGGTAGTGACGGACATGGTACAGATCAGTGGTAGTGACGGACATGGTACAGATCAGTGGTAGTGAAGTACATGGTACAGATCAGTGGTAGTGAAGTACATGGTACAGATCAGTGGTAGTGAAGTACATGGTACTGATCAGTGGTAGTGAAGTACATGGTACAGATCAGTGGTAGTGAAGTACATGGTACAGATCAGTGGTAGTGAAGTACATGGTACAGATCAGTGGTAGTGAAGTACATGGTACAGATCAGTGGTAGTGAAGTACATGGTACAGATCAGTGGTAGTGAAGTACATGGTACAGATCAGTGGTAGTGAAGTACATGGTACAGATCAGTGGTAGTGAAGTACATGGTACAGATCAGTGGTAGTGAAGTACATGGTACAGATCAGTGGTAGTGAAGTACATGGTACTGATCAGTGGTAGTGAAGTACATGGTACAGATCAGTGGTAGTGAAGTACATGGTACTGATCAGTGGTAGTGAAGTACATGGTACAGATCAGTGGCAGTGAAGTTCATGGTACAGATCAGTGGTAGTGAAGTACATGGTACAGATCAGTGGTAGTGAAGTACATGGTACTGATCAGTGGTAGTGAAGTACATGGTACAGATCAGTGGTAGTGAAGTACATGGTACAGATCAGTGGTGGTGAAGTACATGGTACAGATCAGTGGTAGTGAAGTACATGGTAGAGATCAGTGGTAGTGAAGTACACGGTACAGATCAGTGGTAGTGACGTACATGGTACAGATCAGTGGTACAGATCAGTGGTACAGATCAATGGTAGTGAAGTACATGGTACAGATCAGTGGTAGTGAAGTACATGGTACAGATCAGTGGTAGTGACGTACATGGTACAGATCAGTGGTAGTGAAGTACATGGTACAGATCAGTGGTAGTGAAGTACATGGTACAGATCAGTGGTAGTGACGTACATGGTACAGATCAGTGGTAGTGAAGTACATGGTACAGATCAGTGGTGGTGAAGTACATGGTACAGATCAATGGTAGTGAAGTACATGGTACAGATCAGTGGTAGTGAAGTACACGGTACAGATCAGTGGTAGTGACGTACATGGTACAGATCAGTGGTAGTGAAGTACATGGTACAGATCAGTGGTAGTGACGTACATGGTACAGATCAGTGGTAGTGACGTACATGGTACAGATCAGTGGTAGTGAGAGTGAACAAAGGCGAACATCTTCAGAATGAACACATTGAACAAGTGCCAAAACATCCATCTAAGATGTTTTGTGGCAGTTTTACTGGTAGAGGCCCTGGACGGCTTCTTATTGTTAAGGGAACCATAAACAGTGACATGCACAAGACAATCCTGGCAACTCATTTCCTCCCCATTATGGACAGAAACTTTCCTGATGGAGAAGACATCTTCCAGCAGCATCTTCCAGCAGCATCTTGCTCCATGCTGCACTTCCAGAAAAATACTGACAGTGTTGAAGAGTGGAGTAAGCATTCTAAACTGCCCTGGAAACTCTCCTGACCTCAACCCAACTGAGAATCCATGGACAATAACCAAACACAGGATGATGAACCAGGACTGTTCAACTGTGGAGAAGCTAATTGTTGCTGTTATTAGGACCTGGTACCACCACCAACTTGCCAAAATGTGTTCAACACTGGTGGATTCTGTGCCACAGCTGTAGCAATGTTTTTACAAGCAAAGGCTAGTTATATCTCTTATTAAATCAATGATCTGTCATGTCATACCTGCAGTATACCTGGAGAGAGCGTCGACCCGGCGCCGCGGCCCAGTCTGTGACCAGGCCTCGGGGTGGGTCAGGGCCTGAGCAACTAGGTTGTTGCTTGTGTATTCTTCAAATAAACATTAGTTTTTCCAGATAAATGTTTTACTTAAACACTGTCATAGTTAATATATACACTGCTGTAGGGAGTAGACCATCCTGTAGACTTTTTAAGACGTAGACTTTTTCAGACATGTAGACTTTTTAAGACGTAGACTTCTTAAGACATGTAGACTTTTTCAGACAGACTTTTTAAGACATGTAGACTTTTTAAGACGTAGACTTTTTAAGACGTAGACTTTAAGACATGTAGACTTTTTAAGACGTAGACTTTTTAAGACATGTAGACTTTTTAAGACGTAGACTTTTTAAGACGTAGACTTTAAGACATGTAGACTTTTTAAGACGTAGACTTTTTAAGACGTAGACTTTTTAAGACGTAGACTTTTTCAGACATGTAGACTTTTTCAGACATGTAGACTTTTTAAGACGTCTTCACCTGAAAATCAAAAATTAACTTGGAAATAATTATCGTATATCAGTCTACAATATCTTGTTTCACATTTGATTTAATAGAATAACTGATGATGATAAGTTGAGTTACTCGTAATAATAGTTATGTGCGATGTCTGGGGCATAACTATTGGTTATAATTGATGTATGGCTAGTTAGCTATTGACTGAACTATGGTACATGTGTTTCCTTTCTTAATGTCATCCCAGTTGATGTCAGACATGTATGTGTGTACTATATGCATATTATATATATATATATATATATATATATATATATATATATATATATATATATATATATATATATGTCGTGCCTAATAGGTAAAACTGGCCAATTAGCAAGAGCTCATTTAAAATTAAGTCCTTTCTAAAATTTTCTCTTATACGTTTAAAGATATATTTTTTTCATTAATGATGATGTAAAATTTTTTAATTTTGCACCAAAAGGAACTTAGAAAACTTACCTAACCTTATTATAACAAGCACAATTTATTTTAGCCTAGCCCAGCTAAATATATTTTAGATTTGTTTACAGTAATTTAGTACTAAACAAACACAGTGAAATATATTTTTTTCGTTAGGTTCAGAATGATTTTGGCGAAATTATTGCATACACAAATTTTCACTTGTCCTATATGGCAAGATGAGCGTTGCTATTTAAGCCAAGATCGCAAGTTCTGCCTATTCGACACGACATATATATATATATATATATATATATATATATATATATATATATATATATATATATATATATATATATATATGTGTGTGTGTGTGTGTGAAGGCTTACTCAGCCCTGTAACAACTTCAGACAGTATTACCCAGGCTGGCTCCTCCTCAGGAAAATTAATGAATAGAAAAAGAAATAATAATTCACAAAGATAAACACTATTATTTAGTAATGCAAAGATAAAACATTGAAAAAATGGATGTGTATCCTATTTGAAAGAAAAATGAAATGAAAAATTGCCATTTGAATTTAACGCTAATATATACAGTTACACTGGGGTGTCTGGTGGAGGTTGACACCGTCTTGTAGAAATTGTAGCCGTTGATGATGATGTCGGGGTCACAGGTGTTGGTGACAACCCAACGACTAGTTCTTCACAGAGTCTAGAGCCTTGAATAGTCAGTCCAGATGACAGGAACGCAGGTTCTTTACCACTACAAAGATGAGGGGTAGTGTCCTGTACAATTAATCAGGTAGGTAGATTATAAGGTGACGTCCCAAGACCGGTTCAGTCCGTCTCCTTCAACACTTCTCGTTGGTTGGCAGGTGACTCGATCTGTCATTCCAAGCTGGAAAGAGAGACAGGTTACCCACTGCTTAAGAAATCACTCTCCATGATAAGTGCAAGATACTTAACAAAGGTGGTGATTATCGAAAAGTCTCATGTGGAGCTTAAAACTGAAAGGACAAAGTTTATTATTGGTCAGAAGTGAAGCTTTCAACCAATATCCACTAGAATAGGAGCAGAGGCTTTACTTACAGTTGTGCTGGGAGCTGTGAGTCGAGTGATTACTGTTTGGCCGGAGCCCCACACGTCACCTTTCGGGGGGGGGGGGAGAAAAGGGGGGGGGTAGCGGGAGCTAGACTGACCCTACCTTAACAAGCAGCCGGCAATCAAACTATCGTTACCATATACTCGCTCGCTACTCCTATATGTTGAATTTTTCCCTCACACACACACACACACACATATATATATATATATATATATATATATATATATATATATATATATATATATATATATATATATATATATATATGCAAAACAACCACTCTGAAAGAATAGAGAAATTCCAAGCGCTTTCGTGACTACTCACATTATCAAGGAACTAGTTCCTTGATAATGTGAGTAGTCACGAAAGCGCTTGGAATTTCTCTATTCTTTCAGAGTGGTTGTTTTGCATATTTTGAAATCACCTGTTTACTGTGATCTTATTGCATATATATATATATATATATATATATATATATATATATATATATATATATATATAGAGAGAGAGAGAGAGAAAGAGAGAGAGAGAGAGAGAGAGAGAGAGAGAGAGAGAATCATTACTAGGAAGGTGTGTCAGGCAGGCGTCATATACAGAGCTTTTAGTAAGATTGGCTGAGGGAGAGAGTATCTTGCCTTGAATTATGATTTGTAGGAGTAATGTTGTGACCAGGAGCTGTAGTGTGTTTTGTTGTGGCCAGGAGCTGTAGTGTGTTTTGTTGTGACCAGGAGCTGTAGTGTGTTTTGTTGTGGCCAGGAGCTGTAGTGTGTTTTGTTGTGGCCAGGAGCTGTAGTGTGTTTTGTTGTGGCCAGGAGCTGTAGTATGTTTTGTTGTGGCCAGGAGCTGTAGTGTGTTTTGTTGTGGCCAGGAGATGTAGTGTGTTTTGTTGTGGCCAGGAGCTGTAGTGTGTTTTGTTGTGGCCAGGAGCTGTAGTGTGTTTTGTTGTGGCCAGGAGCTGTAGTGTGTTTTGTTGTGGCCAGGAGCTGTAGTGTGTTTTGTTGTGGCCAGGAGCTGTAGTGTGTTTTGTTGTGGCCAGGAGCTGTAGTGTGTTTTGTTGTGGCCAGGAGCTGTAGTGTGTTTTGTTGTGGCCAGGAGCTGTAGTGTGTTTTGTTGTGGCCAGGAGATGTAGTGTGTTTTGTTGTGGCCAGGAGATGTAGTGTGTTTTGTTGTGGCCAGGAGCTGTAGTGTGTTTTGTTGTGGCCAGGAGCTGTAGTGTGTTTTGTTGTGGCCAGGAGCTGTAGTGTGTTTTGTTGTGGCCAGGAGCTGTAGTGTGTTTTGTTGTGGCCAGGAGATGTAGTGTGTTTTGTTGTGGCCAGGAGCTGTAGTGTGTTTTGTTGTGGCCAGGAGCTGTAGTGTGTTTTGTTGTGGCCAGGAGCTGTAGTGTGTTTTGTTGTGGCCAGGAGCTGTAGTGTGTTTTGTTGTGGCCAGGAGCTGTAGTGTGTTTTGTTGTGGCCAGGAGCTGTAGTGTGTTTTGTTGTGGCCAGGAGCTGTAGTGTGTTTTGTTGTGGCCAGGAGCTGTAGTGTGTTTTGTTGTGGCCAGGAGCTGTAGTGTGTTTTGTTGTGGCCAGGAGCTGTAGTGTGTTTTGTTGTGGCCAGGAGCTGTAGTGTGTTTTGTTGTGGCCAGGAGCTGTAGTGTGTTTTGTTGTGGCCAGGAGCTGTAGTGTGTTTTGTTGTGGCCAGGAGCTGTAGTGTGTTTTGTTGTGGCCAGGAGATGTAGTGTGTTTTGTTGTGGCCAGGAGATGTAGTGTGTTTTGTTGTGGCCAGGAGCTGTAGTGTGTTTTGTTGTGGCCAGGAGCTGTAGTGTGTTTTGTTGTGGCCAGGAGCTGTAGTGTGTTTTGTTGTGGCCAGGAGCTGTAGTGTGTTTTGTTGTGGCCAGGAGATGTAGTGTGTTTTGTTGTGGCCAGGAGCTGTAGTGTGTTTTGTTGTGGCCAGGAGCTGTAGTGTGTTTTGTTGTGGCCAGGAGCTGTAGTGTGTTTTGTTGTGGCCAGGAGCTGTAGTGTGTTTTGTTGTGGCCAGGAGCTGTAGTGTGTTTTGTTGTGGCCAGGAGCTGTAGTGTGTTTTGTTGTGGCCAGGAGCTGTAGTGTGTTGTGGCCAGGAGCTGTAGTTGTTTTGTTGTGGCCAGGAGCTGTAGTGTGTTTTGTTGTGGCCAGGAGCTGTAGTGTGTTTTGTTGTGGCCAGGAGCTGTAGTGTGTTTTGTTGTGGCCAGGAGCTGTAGTGTGTTTTGTTGTGGCCAGGAGCTCTAGTGTGTTTTGTTGTGGCCAGGAGCTCTAGTGTGTTTTGTTGTAGCCAGGAGCTCTAGTGTGTTTTGTTGTGGCCAGGAGCTCTAGTGTGTTTTGTTGTGGCCAGGAGATGTAGTGTGTTTTGTTGTGGCCAGGAGCTGTAGTGTGTTTTGTTGTGGCCAGGAGCTGTAGTGTGTTTTGTTGTGGCCAGGAGATGTAGTGTGTTTTGTTGTGGCCAGGAGCTGTAGTGTGTTTTGTTGTGGCCAGGAGCTGTAGTGTGTTTTGTTGTGGCCAGGAGCTGTAGTGTGTTTTGTTGTGGCCAGGAGCTCTAGTGTGTTTTGTTGTGGCCAGGAGCTGTAGTGTGTTTTGTTGTGGCCAGGAGCTGTAGTGTGTTTTGTTGTGGCCAGGAGCTCTAGTGTGTTTTGTTGTGGCCAGGAGCTCTATTGTGTTTTGTTGTGGCCAGGAGCTGTAGTGTGTTTTGTTGTGGCCAGGAGCTGTAGTGTGTTTTGTTGTGGCCAGGAGCTGTAGTGTGTTTTGTTGTGGCCAGGAGCTGTAGTGTGTTTTGTTGTGGCCAGGAGCTGTAGTGTGTTTTGTTGTGGCCAGGAGATGTAGTGTGTTTTGTTGTGGCCAGGAGCTGTAGTGTGTTTTGTTGTGGCCAGGAGCTGTAGTGTGTTTTGTTGTGGCCAGGAGCTGTAGTGTGTTTTGTTGTGGCCAGGAGCTGTAGTGTGTTTTGTTGTGGCCAGGAGCTGTAGTGTGTTTTGTTGTGGCCAGGAGCTGTAGTGTGTTTTGTTGTGGCCAGGAGCTGTAGTGTGTTTTGTTGTGGCCAGGAGCTGTAGTGTGTTTTGTTGTGGCCAGGAGCTGTAGTGTGTTTTGTTGTGGCCAGGAGCTGTAGTGTGTTTTGTTGTGGCCAGGAGCTGTAGTGTGTTTTGTTGTGGCCAGGAGCTGTAGTGTGTTTTGTTGTGGCCAGGAGCTGTAGTGTGTTTTGTTGTGGCCAGGAGCTGTAGTGTGTTTTGTTGTGGCCAGGAGATGTAGTGTGTTTTGTTGTGGCCAGGAGATGTAGTGTGTTTTGTTGTGGCCAGGAGCTGTAGTGTGTTTTGTTGTGGCCAGGAGCTGTAGTGTGTTTTGTTGTGGCCAGGAGCTGTAGTGTGTTTTGTTGTGGCCAGGAGCTGTAGTGTGTTTTGTTGTGGCCAGGAGATGTAGTGTGTTTTGTTGTGGCCAGGAGCTGTAGTGTGTTTTGTTGTGGCCAGGAGCTGTAGTGTGTTTTGTTGTGGCCAGGAGCTGTAGTGTGTTTTGTTGTGGCCAGGAGCTGTAGTGTGTTTTGTTGTGGCCAGGAGCTGTAGTGTGTTTTGTTGTGGCCAGGAGCTGTAGTGTGTTTTGTTGTGGCCAGGAGCTGTAGTGTGTTTTGTTGTGGCCAGGAGCTGTAGTGTGTTTTGTTGTGGCCAGGAGCTGTAGTGTGTTTTGTTGTGGCCAGGAGCTGTAGTGTGTTTTGTTGTGGCCAGGAGCTGTAGTGTGTTTTGTTGTGGCCAGGAGCTCTAGTGTGTTTTGTTGTGGCCAGGAGCTCTAGTGTGTTTTGTTGTAGCCAGGAGCTCTAGTGTGTTTTGTTGTGGCCAGGAGCTCTAGTGTGTTTTGTTGTGGCCAGGAGATGTAGTGTGTTTTGTTGTGGCCAGGAGCTGTAGTGTGTTTTGTTGTGGCCAGGAGCTGTAGTGTGTTTTGTTGTGGCCAGGAGATGTAGTGTGTTTTGTTGTGGCCAGGAGCTGTAGTGTGTTTTGTTGTGGCCAGGAGCTGTAGTGTGTTTTGTTGTGGCCAGGAGCTGTAGTGTGTTTTGTTGTGGCCAGGAGCTCTAGTGTGTTTTGTTGTGGCCAGGAGCTGTAGTGTGTTTTGTTGTGGCCAGGAGCTGTAGTGTGTTTTGTTGTGGCCAGGAGCTCTAGTGTGTTTTGTTGTGGCCAGGAGCTCTATTGTGTTTTGTTGTGGCCAGGAGCTGTAGTGTGTTTTGTTGTGGCCAGGAGCTGTAGTGTGTTTTGTTGTGGCCAGGAGCTCTAGTGTGTTTTGTTGTGGCCAGGAGCTCTAGTGTGTTTTGTTGTGGCCAGGAGCTGTAGTGTGTCCTGTTTTTGTGGCCAGGAGCTGTAGTGTGTCCTGTTGTTGTGGCCAGGAGCTGTAGTGTGTCCTGTTGTTGTGGCCAGAAGCTGTAGTGTGTCCTGTTGTTGTGGCCAGGAGCTGTAGTGTGTCCTGTTGTTGTGGCCAGAAGCTGTAGTGTGTCCTGTTGTTGTGGCCAGGAGCTGTAGTGTGTCCTGTTGTGGACAGGAGCTGTAGTGTGTCCTGTTGTTGTGGCCAGAAGCTGTAGTGTGTCTTGTTGTTGTGGCCAGGAGCTGTAGTGTATCCTGCTGGTGTGTGTATGTGTGTGGACACAATATAAGCATTTCTTGGTCTATCATCTCAGGGGAAGAGAGAGGACTTAGTGAAGCGGCGGGGCCAGGAGCTATGACTCGACCCCCTGCAACCACAAATAGCTGAGTACACACACACACACATCAACCAAGGCACAAACTTGGTTAACTGGATTATTCCCAGCAAAGTATCCATCAGTTTAATCTGCTTACCTCAGGTGAGTCTCATTAGTACACTCATCCCAGGGGAGAGCAGCAGAAACACCAGGACAGAGAGAGAGAGAGAGCAGGAGAAGCACCAGGAGAGAGAGAGAGCAGCAGAAACACCAGGAGAGAGAGAGAGAGCAGCAGAAACACCAGGAGAGAGAGAGAGAGAGCAGCAGAAACACCAGGAGAGAGAGAGAGAGAGCAGCAGAAACACCAGGAGAGAGAGAGAGAGAGCAGCAGAAACACCAGGAGAGAGAGAGAGCAGGAGAAACACCAGGAGAGAGAGAGAGAGCAGGAGAAAGATCAGGAGAGAGAGAGAGCAGCAGCAGAAAGACCAGGAGAGAGAGAGAGAGAGCAGGAGAAAGACCAGGAGAGAGAGAGAGCAGAAGAAAGACCAGGAGAGAGACAGAGTAGGAGAAAGATCAGGAGAGAGAGAGAGCAGCAGCAGAAAGACCAGGAGAGAGAGAGAGAGCAGGAGAAAGACCAGGAGAGAGACAGAGCAGGAGAAAGATCAGGAGAGAGAGAGAGCAGCAGCAGAAAGACCAGGAGAGAGAGAGAGCAGCAGCAGAAAGACCAGGAGAGAGAGAGAGCAGGAGAAAGACCAGGAGAGAGACAGAGCAGGAGAAAGACCAGGAGAGAGAGAGAGAGAGCAGCAGAAAGACCAGGAGAGAGAGAGAGAGAGAGCAGCAGAAAGACCAGGAGAGAGAGAGCAGGAGAAAGCAGGGAGGAGCAGGGCTAAGCCAGAGGTTGAACCAGGTGTCCCGTAGCTGGGTTGGTAGCGCATTTGTTTCACACATTGATGTCCGTGGTTCCATCCCCGGTACGGGTATACCTGGAGATACCTTGGGGCGTGTTTCCTTAAAGACACCTGCTGTCTCTGTTCACCTAGCAGTAAGTAGGTACCTGGGTGTTAGTCTACTAATACCTGCTGTCCCTGTTCACCTAGCAGTAAGTAGGTACCTGGGTGTTACTCTACTAACACCTGTTGTCACTGTTCACCTAGCAGTAAGTAGGTACCTGGATGTTACTCTACTAACACCTGTTGTCACTGTTCACCTAGCAGTAAGTAGGTACCTGGATGTTACTCTACTAACACCTGTTGTCACTGTTCACCTAGCAGTAAGTAGGTACCAGGGTGAAATTGCTAACCTGGAGAATACACGAACTTTTGCTGCACGAATAAGTACGACAAAGCACCTAAATTACTAGGTACATCTGAAGTCCATTGACCTGTACTCCTTGGAACCCAGGCGAGAAGGATATATCATAATGTCATTGATGTCAGCATTGATGTCTACATCTGGAAAACCCTATAGACTAGTCCCAAATCGGTACAAGAAAATCACTCTCTAAGAAAGGAAAAGACTCGGCAGGAGATGCAACATTCCTCCAATGAAAAGCTGCAGGGGCGCCACGAGTACACTAAGACACGACACAGTAAGTGTCCGGGGCCCAAGACTGTTCATCTGTCTCCCAGATTATATAAGGGGGATTAACAATAGATCCTTGGCTGTCTTCAAGACCAATAACTGTCTTCAAAAGTCCTGGCTGTCAAGACCTCTGGCAGTCTTCAGGACCCCTGGCTGTCTTCATCACTAATAGCTGTCTTCAAAACTACTAGCTGTCAAAACTCCTGGCTGTCTTCGAGACCCCTGACTGTCTTCAAGACCCCCTGGCTGTCTTCAAGACCAATAGTTGTGTTCAAGACCCCTAGCTGTCTTCAAGACCCCTGGCTGTCTTCAAGACACCAGGCTGTCTTCAAGACCAATAGCTGTGTTCAAGACCCCTAGCTGTCTTCAAGACCCTTGGCTGTCCTCAAGACCAATTGCTGTCTTCAAAACTCCTGGCTGTCAAGACCCCTGGCAGTCTTCAAGACCCCTGGCTGTCTTCAAGGTCAATAGCTGCCTTCAAGACCCCTGGCTGCCTTCAAGACCCCTGGCTGCCTTCAAGACCCCTGGCTGTCTTCAAGGTCAATAGCTGCCTTCAAGACCCCTGGCTGCCTTCAAGACCCCTGGCTGCCTTCAAGACCCCTGGCTGCCTTCAAGACCCCTGGCTGTCTTCAAGGTCAATAGCTGCCTTCAAGACCCCTGGCAGTCTTCAAGACCCCTGGCTGTCTTCAAGGTCAATAGCTGCCTTCAAGACCCCTGGCTGCCTTCAAGACCCCTGGCTATCTTCAAGGTCAATAGCTGCCTTCAAGACCCCTGGCTGCCTTCAAGACCCCTGGCTGCCTTCAAGACCCCTGGCTGTCTTCAAGGTCAATAGCTGCCTTCAAGACCCCTGGCAGTCTTCAAGACCCCTGGCTGTCTTCAAGGTCAATAGCTGCCTTCAAGACCCCTGGCAGTCTTCAAGACCCCTGGCTCCCTTCAAGACCCCTGGCTGTCTTCAAGGTCAATAGCTGCCTTCAAGACCCCTGGCTGCCTTCAAGACCCCTGGTTGTCTTCAAGGTCAATAGCTGCCTTCAAGACCCCTGGCAGTCTTCAAGACCCCTGGCTGTCTTCAAGGTCAATAGCTGCCTTCAAGACCCCTGGCTGCCTTCAAGACCCCTGGCTGTCTTCAAGGCCAACAGCTGCCTTCAAGACCCCTGGCTGCCTTCAAGACCCCTGGCAGTCTTCAAGACCCCTGGCTGTCTTCAAGGTCAATAGCTGCCTTCAAGACCCCTGGCTACCTTCAAGACCCCTGGCTGTCTTCAAGACCCCTGGCAGTCTTCAAGACCCCTGGCTGTCTTCAAGACCCCTGGCTGTCTTCAAGACCCCTGGCAGTCTTCAAGACCCCTGGCTGTCTTCAAGGTCAATAGCTGCCTTCAAGACCCCTGGCTACCTTCAAGACCCCTGGCTGTCTTCAAGACCCCTGGCAGTCTTCAAGACCCCTGGCTGTCTTCAAGACCCCTGGCTGTCTTCAAGACCCCTGGCTGTCTTCAAGACCCCTGGCTGCCTTCAAGACCCCTGGCTGTCTTCAAGACCCCTGGCAGTCTTCAAGACCCCTGGCTACCTTCAAGACCCCTGGCAGTCTTCAAAACCCCTGGCTGTCTTCAAGACCCCTGGCTGTCTTCAAGACCCCTGGCTGCCTTCAAGACCCCTGGCTGTCTTCAAGACCCCTGGCAGTCTTCAAGACCCCTGGCTGTCTTCAAGACCCCTGGCTGCCTTCAAGACCCCTGGCTGTCTTCAAGACCCCTGGCTGTCTTCAAGACCCCTGGCTGCCTTCAAGACCCCTGGCTGTCTTCAAGAGAGAGAACCGGTCAGACACACACAGTACCTAACCAGTCGGGCTGTGGTCCCTACGTTGGTTTACGTGCAGTCAGCAGTAACAACATGGTTGGTCAGGTCCTGATCCACCACCAGGCCTGGTCATGTATCAGGCCGCGGGGACGTTGACCCCCTACATTACTCTCCAGGTATATGTGAACCACTAAAATACAACAAACACTTAATGCCTAGTAATAACGTACATGGAGACAGACATTAAGGAAATTATTTGAGCTGTATATTTCGATCCCCTTTTACTGAAGAGGACCCCAGAAGATAAGATAAGATTTCGTTCGGATTTTTAACCCCGGAGGGTAAGCCACCCAGGATAACCCAAGAAAGTCAGTGCGTCATCGAGGACTGTCTAACTTATTTCCATTGGGGTCCTTAATCTTGTCCCCCAGGATGCCACCCACACCAGTCGACTAACACCCAGGTACCTATTTGCTGCTAGGTGAACAGGACAACAGGTGTAAGGAAATGTGTCGAAATGTTTCCACCCGCCGGGAATCGAACCCGGGCCCTCCGTGTGTGAAGCGGGAGCTTTAGCCACCGGGCCACCGGGTCGAAATGTACAGATCAATTAATATCATAAGTTTCAATCTTCATGTTGGTTACATATATATTATAGATCTATTAATGCATACTAATTACATGTTAAAAAAGTTATTGGAACTTATATTTTATAGCAAATGCGACATATAAATATATATTTTTTAATGAGAAAATAATGAAAAAATCTCCAAACTTACGAGAAAACATTGCCAAAAAAATAAATCTGATATAAATTAGGTGATGCAAATTTGGGTAATAAATGGATTTTAATGAAAAAAGTAAGATCAAGGAGACAGGTTGCCACGCACCGCCATAATCTTCAGCAACAACAGCAGCAGCTGGTGATGAGTTTTGCATCGACTTTCGAGGGATGTCTCGCTCTGGCCTGAATCTATGACACATTTCCCCTGTTGTCAGGGATGCTTATCCTCGTCTATTCTGCATGTTATAGGTGGGATACCTGTCTTATCTCTCTAATTTTAACCATCTCCATTTTTCCTCTCATTCTTGAAGGGTTTAATTGGGAAGCCGGTTAGTGAACTTGGGTGAAGGTGTGGGCATCCCGCTCTGCTGGTGCTTGGCAAGCCACTCCACAGGATCCAATTGGGAGATTCTAAATCCTGTTTCTATTTACAAAAGAACTCATGTTTTTTCTTTCTTTCAGGGTTCAATTTTGGGCAAGAAATCTTAGCAGTACATCTGGAAGTTGGCCGCCATATTGACTAAGCTGTAACTGGCCCTTGTAAACAACAACAACAACAAAACAACAGCTGGTCAGTCATTCTGGGATTTTTTTTCTCTCCTTTCTTTTTTTTTTGAGAGATTTTATCTCCCTATCTAGTGATTGATGCTTATAATATGTTTCTTTGTTGGAGATTTTGTTTTGGTTATCCTCATAAATGTGAGGAAAGTGCTTGCAGGTTCACTAATTTTTTTTCACATTGAAAAGATAAGATTTTGTTGGGATATTTTTAACCTGGAGAGTTAAAACCCAGGATAACCCAGGGTAGGGTGGGTTAGCCACTCAGGATAACCCAGGGTAGGGTGGGTTAGCCACCCAGGATAACACAGGGTAGGGTGGGTTAGCCACTCAGGATAACCCAGGGTAGGGTGGGTTAGCCACTCAGGATAACCCAGGGTAGGGTGGGTTAGCCACTCAGGATAACCTAGGGTAGGGTGGGTTAGCCACCCCGGATAACCCAGGGTAGGGTGGGTTAGCCACCCAGGATAACCCAGGGTAGGGTGGGTTAGCCACTCAGGATAACCTAGGATAGGGTGGGTTAGCCACCCAGAATAACCCAGGGTAGGGTGGGTTAGCCACTCAGGATAACCCAGGGTAGGGTGGGTTAGCCACCCAGGATAACCCAGGGTAGGGTGGGTTAGCCACTCAGGATAACCCAGGGTAGGGTGGGTTAGCCACTCAGGATAACCCAGGGTAGGGTGGGTTAGCCACTCAGGATAACCTAGGGTAGGGTGGGTTAGCCACTCAGGATAACCTAGGGTAGGGTGGGTTAGCCACTCAGGATAACCCAGGGTAGGGTGGGTTAGCCACCCAGGATAACCCAGGGTAGGGTGGGTTAGCCACTCAGGATAACCCAGGGTAGGGTGGGTTAGCCACTCAGGATAACCCAGGGTAGGGTGGGTTAGCCACCCAGGATAACCCAGGGTAGGGTGGGTTAGCCACCCAGGATAACCCAGGGTAGGGTGGGTTAGCCACTCAGGATAACCCAGGGTAGGGTGGGTTAGCCACTCAGGATAACCCAGGGTAGGGTGGGTTAGCCACTCAGGATAACCCAGGGTAGGGTGGGTTAGCCACTCAGGATAACCCAGGGTAGGGAGGGTTAGCCAACCAGGATAACCCAGGGTAGGGTGGGTTAGCCACCCAGGATAACCTGGGGTAGGGAGGGTTAGCTACCCAGGGTAGGGAGGGTTAGCCACTAAGGATAACCCAGGGTAGGGTGGGTTAGCCACTAAGGATAACCCAGGGTAGGGTGGGTTAGCCACCCAGGATAACCCGGGGTAGGGAGGGTTAGCCACCCAGGGTAGGGAGGGTTAGCCACTAAGGATAACCGAGGGTAGGGTGGGTTAGCCACCCAGGATAACCCGGGGTAGGGAGGGTTAGCCACTAAGGATAACCCAGGGTAGGGTGGGTTAGCCACTAAGGATAACCCAGGGTAGGGTGGGTTAGCCACCCAGGATAACCCAGGGGCAGGGAGGGTTAGCCACCCAGGGTAGGGAGGGTTAGCCACCCACGGTAGGGAGGGTTAGCCACTAAGGATAACCCAGGGTAGGGTGGGTTAGCCACCCAGGGTAGGGAGGGTTAGCCACTAAGGATAACCCAGGGTAGGGTGGGTTAGCCACCCAGGGTAGGGAGGGTTAGCCACTAAGGATAACCCAGGGTAGGGAGGGTTAGCCACCCAGGGTAGGGAGGGTTAGCCACTAAGGATAACCCAGGGTAGGGTGGGATAGCCACCTAAGATAACCTGGGGTAGGGCAGGATAGCCACCCAGGGTGGGGAGTGTGGAAAATGCTGTATATTTTCTGGAAATACGGTAATTTATAGGTAAATAGATGCCCTATATTGTATTTAATAAAAGTGTATTTTTAAAAGATGGACAGTCACCATTTTGTTTGAATTTGGATTAGAAACGTTGGTGTAATGGGAAGAATTTTTCATGCTCTGGACTCTAGAGGTTAAAATTAGGCTGACACCTCTCAAATAGGAGATGAAATTGTTGGATGTACATTCCTGCATAACTTGAGATATCAGGCGACTGGCCAAGACAGCTCCAGGAACCTCAGATAAGTTTTATGTAGTAACCTGGCCAGTGTTATTTTCATAGACAGTGAGGTTTTCTGAGTATTATACACATTAACCTCCAGTCAAATTGGTGAGTGTTATGATTAAGATATATTCTCCTTCTGTTATATAAATATGTGTATATACTATAATCCTTTTTTAATTTTAATATACAGTCCACAAATTTATATATTTACCAGCCTTCCTGGTGATCTATATTTCATTTGTAAGTAATAGGTCCAGAGCAACTTGTGGATATGACAGTGGTAGGTATCGAAGGGGGACATTTTTTGCGACCTAGGTGTCCCAAATTCCTACTTGTCTAACTGATAAATAATAATTATCTGTGTATATTTACTGTAATGTACATAATGATACATTCAGATAAATGCAATTTTCCACAGGGAGGGTTAGCCATCCAGGATAACCCAGGGTAGGGTGGGATAGCCACTCGGGGTAACCCAGGGTAGGGAGGGTTAGCCACTCAAGATAACCCAGGGTAGGGGGGATAGCCACCTAGGATAACTTGGGGTAGGGTGGGATTGCCACCCAGGGTAGGGAGGGCTAGCCAGCCAGGATAACCCAGGGTAGGGTGGGATAGCCACCCAGGATAACCCAAAAAAGCCAACGACTTCTTTGTGTAACTGTATTTGCGCGTACGTAAATATCCTTAACCCTTTCAGGGTCCGTCCCGTAGATCTACGGCTTTACGTTCAGGGTCCAAACCGTAGATCTACGTCATGAGCTCGGCTCACTCTGATAAACTGTGAGTGGTACACTTGGGCCTAGATATGAGAGAATACATCTATGTGGTATGTGTGCACCACATAAAACAAATCCTGCAGCACACTGTGTATAATGAGAGAAAAAAAACTGATACCAAGATTTTCGATTAAAACAGCAACTTTGCAGTGTTTTTTCGTATGTTTTTTATAGTTGTATTTGCAATTTCTTGGTCTCATTTGATAGAATGGAAGACATATTACAGAAATAGAGATGATTTTGATTGGTTTTAGCACTGGAAATGGCTTGAAACTGAGCTCAAAGTAGCAGAAATGTTAAATTTTTGCCGATGTTCAAGAGTAAACAAACGACCTCACACGTGTAATACACGTCAGCTGGTGGGTCTAATATACATTCACAAATGTGGTGATGATATTTATACAATTATTACAATATTGCATAACAGTAAATCTTTTATTTTTTGGTGTGAATAAAAATTCATTATGTGAATAAAAAATCAAAGTGGGATTTATTTGTAAAGCCTCAAAACGTAACTAATGAACCGAGGAAATGTTAGTTTAGTGCCAGGAATGCCTACATTGTTTATTCTGGATGCTGTTTTGAAATTGGAATACGTATTTTGAACTTTGTGTTAAATTGGCCAAATTACCAATTTCCGATCACTTTATTTTGTAGTTGCAACAGTTGACTTGGCGATTTCTTGTGCTCAATCGATAGAATAGAAGTAATACTAGTGAAATAGCTAAGAATTTGGTCGACTGGAATGATGTAATTTGCCTAAAATCAGAGTCAGAGTCGGCAGAATCGCCGATTCGTAAATATCGCTGACACATCAAAATTCGCGAGAGCATAATTTCGTCAATTTTCCATCAAATTTCGTACTTTTTGTTTTATTACCTTCACAAAAAGATTCTCTATCATTTCATAAGAAAAAATAACAAACTTTTTTTTGGAAAATTCTTGGACACTGGGGCACCACTTCAGATTTTGGCCTTGGACCCTGAAGGGGTTAATATCTTTATTTCTACAAGAACATTTACAAGATTTACAGACCATAGCTGACATCAGTGACATACATTGGACCCTCGGGTAACGACATTAATCCGTTCCAGAGAGCTCGTCTTTAACCGATTTTTTCGTTATCCAAATTAATTTTCCCCCATAAGAAATAATGGAAATCCAATTAATCCGTTCCAGACACCCAAAAGCATTAAACAAAATAATTTTTTTTACGGGAAATATACATTTCTAATTCTTGAAGGGTTTAATTGGGAAGCCGGTTATTGAACTTGGGTGAAGGTGTGGGCATCCCACTCTGCTGGTGCTTGGCAAGCCACTCCACAGGATCCAATTGGGAGATTCTAAATCCTGTTTCTATTTACAAAAGAACTCATGTTTTTTCTTTCTTTCAGGGTTCAATTTTGGGCAAGAAATCTTAGCAGTACATCTGGAAGTTGGCCGCCATATTGACTAAGCTGTAACTGGCCCTTGTAAACAACAACAACAACAACAACAACAACAAAACAACAGCTGGTCAGTCATTCTGGGATTTTTTTTTCTCTCCTTTCTTTTTTTTGAGAGATTTTATCTCCCTATCTACTGATTGATGCTTATAATGTTTTTTTGTTGGTGATTTTGTTTTGGTTATCCTCATAAATGTGAGGAAAGTGCTTGCAGGTTCACATTTTTTTCACATTGAGAAAATAAGATTTTGTTGGGATATTTTTAACCTGGAGAGTTGCCACCCAGGATAACCCAGGGTAGGGTGGGTTAGCCACCCAGGGTAGGGAGGGTTAGCCACCCAGGGTAGGGAGGGTTAGCCACTAAGGATAACCCAGGGTAGGGAGGGTTAGCCACCCAGGATAACCCAGGGTAGGGAGGGTTAGCCACTAAGGATAACCCAGGGTAGGGTGGGTTAGCCACCCAGGGTAGGGAGGGTTAGCCACTAAGGATAACCCAGGGTAGGGAGGGTTAGCCACCCAGGATAACCCAGGGTAGGGAGGGTTAGCCACCCAGGATAACCCAGGGTAGGGTGGGATAGCCACCCAGGATAACCCAGGGTAGGGTGGGATAGCCACCCGGGGTAGGGAGGGTTAGCCTCCCAGGATAACCCAGGTTGTTAGGTAAGACACATATGCAACAGTTAGGTATCTTTATTTCGAAACGTTTCGCCTACACAGTAGGCTTCTTCAGTTGAGTACAGAAAAGTTGATAGAAGCAGAAGATACTTGAAGACGATGTAATCAGTCCATCACCCTTAAAGTTTTGAGGTGGTCAGTCCCTCAGTCTGGAGAAGAGCATTGTTCCATAGTACTCTTCTCTAGACTGAGGGACTGACCACCTCAAAACTTCAAGGGTGATCGACTGATTACATTGTTTTCAAGTCTACTGTGTAGGCGAAACGTTTCGAAATAAAGATACCTAACTGTTGCATATGTGTCTTACCTATCACCCTGTTGGTATTTTATACCATTTTAATGTTCATAACCCAGTGTAGTGAGGGTTAGCCACTCAGGATAACCCAGGGTAGGGTGGGATAGCCAACCAGGATAACCCAAAAAAGCCAATGACTTCTTTGTGTAACTGTATTTGTGTGTACGTAAATATCCTCAATATCTTCATTTCTACAAGTACATATACAAGGTTTACAGACCATAGCTGACATCAGTGACATACATTGGACCCTCGGGTAATGACATTAATCCGTTCCAGAGAGCTCGTCTTCAACCGATTTTTTCGTTATCCGAATTAATTTTCCCCATAAGAAATAATGGAAATCCAATTAATCCGTTCCAGACACCCAAAAGTATTAAACAAAATATTTTTTTTATATGAAATATACATTTCCCTACATAGAAAACAATGAGACATGCAGAATGAGCAATACTGAAGTGACACTTACCTTTATTGAAGATGTATTGATGAGTGATGAGATGGGAGAGGATGGAAGAGTTTACAATTATTTGGAAGGGGAATCCACTTCCATAAAGACTTCAGCTAACAAGTCCTTTTCTGGGGTTACCTCCCTTTTTTTGTTTTTTTAATGCCACTAGGACCAGCTTGAGAGTCACTGGACCCCTGTCGCACCAAAAATCTGTCCAGAGAGCTCTGTTTCTGCGTCTCTGTAAGATTTCCCTAAAATGGGACACAACATTGTCATTGTAGATGCTGCCAGCACGGCCTGCAACAGCTGTGTCAGGGTGATGTTCATCCATAAATGTTTGCACAGAAGAAAGCAAGAACACTGCAGCAGGCCTGATGGCCCACACTAGGCAAGTCCTTCACAAACCATCCCACTAACAGAATCGTATTTGCCCAGCCTAATTTTCAGTGCTTCCCAAGCAATAAGCTTTGATAATTCTATTCATTCATGTGCAAGTCCCACTCAAATCAAATCGTGTGTGTGGGGAAGTACGTACCCTGGCTGTTATGTGGGGAAGTACCCTGGCTGGTGTGTGGGAAGTACCCTGGCTGGTATGTGGGGAAATACCCTGGCTGGTATGTGGGGAAGTACCCTGGCCGGTATGTGGGGAAGTACTCTGGTTGGTATGTGAGGAAGTTCCCTGGCTGGTGTGTGGGAAGTGCCCTGGCTGGTATATGAGGAAGTTCCTTGGCAGTCTGTGTATTATTGCTGTGAGAGGCCCAAAAATGACGTGTGGCGACCCGTTCGCATCACGACTTTCCCATTAGTATATTAAATTGAGGTTTCAGTGTCCACTGTACAAGAATGTTATAGTGACTACTGACCTGTTAGTAAAATTAATGTAGGAAAGTTTATTCTCCATTATTATGGTTTACAGCACATACTTATTGTTTTACAAACTTCAGTAGCTGTAATTTCTTCCTGCTGCACTATGACAAACTTGAGTAACTGTAATTTCTTTCTACAGATCTGTAGAAACTTCAGTATCTGGTTGAGGATACCCTGGGTCGTGGATGTGCTGAGTCAGTGGCATGGGTTCCAACCTGGGCTGTTGTTGGTAACGCATAGCGCCACCGCCTATTGATGCATGCGATCTATCCATCCCAGTTGTAGCCACATCGTCATCGCTTTTACTGTCTGTTCCGGCGTAGGGTCACGGGATGTACTCAATCCACCCGGAATTGCACGTGGCACTCTACCAGACCAAATGCAGCGTCGTATGAACTGATGCTTCACCAGTGAATATTCTTCCTTGCAGTCACTACTCGAATGGTCATCAAAAGCAAGAAAATCAAAATCCACGTCTTTGTCATCACTATTACTCAGACCTGAGGCCAGACCACAGGAAAATGCGAGCTTACGTTTACGGCAAGTGCAACCGAACGTGACCCAGATGGACCAGCACCAGAGGTGGAAGGTTGAGGGTTGTCGAGGCTTCGATCGCTATTTTCGATATTCCGAGTAGTATTGCTTTCGGTCACAGTTTGTTTGAAACCGTAGAATTCATCTTCGGATCATTTTCTTGTTAGAACTGTCACTTGGGAAGAGGGAGGAGATTCCCAGTTTGACAGGGATTGAGGGTTTTCCTACCGCGAGGTGTGGCGAACAACGGGTACCGAGATGGCGTTCCCACAGTGCACTGCAAGTGCCCTGATTTTTTGTTTACTGCATAAACTGACCATGCAGACCTTCTTTAGTATGTAGGCTTATGAGCCTTCTCATGCTAAATTTGAAGCCTCTAGAATTTTTTGCATAAGTACTATGGCACAGACAGTGAGTGATTTCAAAGGAATAGTATTATGGCACAGTCAGCAAAAGGGTTCAGCTAATTGTGTAGGTCTTGAAATCTGAATGGAAAAATGAGACCAGTAGCAAGATGTATTATTAGTGCTGTTGGGTACCAGGGTACTAGTGATGAAGTGCCTGGGTACTAGCAACACTGAGGTGTTTTTTAGGATGGTTTTTGCAGTTTTATTGGCTTTGATGCTATCAATTGATAGAGGGCAGCCTTACTACTGTTGCACTGAAGACGTAATTTTAAATTTGGTATAAATATATTTTTACTTTTGTAAATACAATATCATTTTCATTACAGGATTGTGTGGAGAAGTGAGGACCTATGGAGGTGACTGCTTGGTTAAACGACATGAGTATATGGTCAAGAACAATGGCAGGGAGGTTAATGCAAGGAATTGAACCTGTCATGAACAAGGCAGTGGTGCTGTATTGCCTGCACTTCCTGGTTTCAACTTAACCTTTATCCTTTTATACTCTGGGCTCTTAAACCAAGGAATTAGAACTAACTGCTTTACTTGGATTGAACCCTTAATGAAAGGTGTTTGTCTTGAGCCAAGGAATTGGAGCTCACCTCTTTTTTTTTTTCCTTGTGATTATTGCCTTCCAGTCCCATAAGGCACTGTACAACCTTCAGAAGTTTAGCTCCCATCCTGATAATGTAGTCCCCAATGGGTTTCCCATCTCTTTTTTTTCCCCCACTTCCTTTCTCAGTTCCTCTTAACCTTCACATTCCTATCCTTGCCCATCCTAATATAGGTGGAGTTGTGGACAGGGACAAGCATGTAAGTCTGTGAGAGGCAGTGCCTCACAGAGTGGAATAAGCCAGCAAGCATGTCTCCTACTGGTTCCCCAATGGACTACTCTTGGGGATTTCTCAAAGGGGGGTAGACCTCTCATCTACCTTGAGGGTCTATTAAGTGGCTGGTGGGGGGTACGAGTCCTCACCCGACAAGCCAGACTGACACTCTCTTCATAATGCTCGGGGATGACTCACTTTATGTTAGCAGACAAGCAGCAGCAGCACAGCGATCCTCACAGCATGTAAGACTGGTGGATCTTATTGGGCAACCAGAAGATCACTAACAGCCTGTAATCATCCTGCCCTCTCAACCATCTTAAGTCATTCTGTATAGAACATTAAAATGGTATAAAATACCGACAAGTTGTTAGGTAAGACACATATGCAACAGTTAGGTATCTTTATTTTGAAACGTTTCGCCTACACAGTAGGCTTCTTCAGTCGAGTACAGAAAAGTTGATAGAAGCAGAAGAGACTTGAAGACGATGTAATCAGTCCATCACCCTTAAAGATATGAGGTGGTCAGTCCCTCAGTCTGGAGAAGAGCATTGTTCCGAAGTCTGAAACAATATGAAGTTGAAAGGACAGAATGGAGCTTTATATAGCGCCAGGAGGTGAGATGTAGGTCGCTTTGGGAGGTCATTCTGTATACCTTACCTCTGATCAACCTGTAATCCTACCTGCACACCCATCCTAAGTCACTCCATATATTTTCCCTCTGATCTCTTCCTCATATTCTCTTGCCCTCATCTCTTCCTCTCTCCTTATCAACTCTCACCCTCATTTCTTCCCTGTGAGCAGTAAAATGTTAAGTTTTTTGAGAGAAATGCTGTGAATAGACTTGTGCGATTAAATTGTAATTTTCATTACAGGATTGTATGGACAAGAAGTGAGGATCCAGAGAGGTGACTGCATAGTTAAAAAAAAACCACTTCAGTACATAGTCAAAAACAAAGGTAAGTAGGTTCTTTAACCCCCTGAGTGATCAGACCCCGAGTCTGAAGTGTCCACAATGCACAAGAAACTTCAAAAAAAAAAAAAATTCTTGTGAAATGGTAGAGAATCTTTTTCTAAAGGTAATAAACCCATAAGCATGAAATTTGATAGAAAATTGCTGAAATTACACAAATTTTGCTGTGTTTGTGTTTTTATGCATCAGCAATTTTGCCCACTTTGAGTCCTATTTGAAGCCAACTACATTGTTCCAGTCAACCAAATTCTTAGCTATCTTCCTTTTTATTGATTGAGCCCAAGAAACTACCCAATCAACTATTTCAGATACCCAAAAAAGTGATCAGAAATTGGTAATTTGGCCAATTTCATACAAATTTCAAAATAGGTTCCAGAATAAACAGTACAGACTTTCCTGGCACTAAAATAACAACATTTCCTCTGTTCATTAGTTATGTTCCCAGGCTTTACACATGAATTCCATTTTGAACTGGTAGACAGCAACCACCCAGGGGACTACTACTACTACTGGTACTACTACTGGTACTACTACTGGTACAACTACTGGTACTACTACTAGTACTACTACTGGTACTACTACTGGTACTACTACTGGTACTACTACTGGTACTACTACTGGTACTACTACTAGTACTACTACTAGTACTACTAGTACTACTACTGGTACTACTACTATTACTACTACTACTACTATTACTACTACTACTATTACTACTACTATTACTACTACTACTAGTACTACTACTACTACTACTACTACTACTACTACTACTACTACTACTACTACAACTACAACCACCACCACCACCCTGCCAGATGAGTGTAAGACAGAAACCTTTATTTGTCCTACTTGATGGGAGGAGTGCTGTTTTTTTTTTTTGTTGTTGTTGTTTGTTTGTTTTATAAACACAAGATAAGAGGTATATCATGGTAGTACTTTTACTTACAATTATGTCACAATACACATGTATGTATACATTTATGTATACACACTCATCTGAGTATTCTTTGGTTTTTCTTAATAGTTCTTGTTCTTATTTTCCTTTCTTACTCATGGGAAAGTGGAATAAGAATTGTTCCTCCATAATCCATGCGTGTCATAAAAGTCAACTATGCGAGACGTTCACCCGCTCTGCCTGTTGTATCCCAACAAGCGAGCATGTCTGATTCCTGTATTATCCAGGGCTTAACAAGAGGGTACATATAAAAATGAGAACAATGGCTATAGTTTACTTAACTCTTAAACTGTCCAAACAGATTTACATTCACATGCGTAGTGCTCCAAAAGTAGATGTATGGTTTTTTTTACGTATTTTTAAATATAACAAAAAAAAAAGTAGATCAATTTTTTTTTTTTACATGTTTTTAAAACGTGAAAAAAAAAATTCTACATTTTTTTGCATACTTTCAAATGTTGAAAAAAACGTAGATCTACGTTTGGACAGTTTAATGGTTAATAAAATAAAGAGAGGGAATACACCATTATCTTAGAGAATTACATAGTATAACAATTGACTTGTGAGACTTATTACCAGGAGGGGGTAGGAACGTTACCAGTAACACGGACTTGTACTCTCTCTCAATTCACCGACCAGCCCACCCGAGCTCCGCCCCAAGCGGCCCACTACACACTCTGGTGTCCACAGCTCCTACTCACAGGCCCTCTCTCTACCTCCCTAGTTGTTTCCTTGGCTTATATTGTCTTTTCTGCAACCCCCTTTAACCCCAGGTTTTGGGAGTCACCCTCCATGGGGCACAAAGGAACGGCACCAGGAGTCTTGCTGTGCCAAGGCAAGGGGTGTGACAATTTACACTGGTCATTCAAGTAAATTTTTGACCTTACAAGCACAGTTGACCTACATTACAACTAAAATGCCAAGCTTACAGCTTACTAAAAATGAAAATAGAACCTTTAAGTTTGGATGTTTGTGCATGGATGTAGTACACATGACAAGATAGAGATTATTTTTTATTATTATTATTATTATTAACACACTGGCCGATTCCCACCAAGGCAGGGTGGCCCGAAAAAGAAAAACTTTCACCATCATTCACTCCATCACTGTCTTGCCAGAAGGGTGCTTTACACTACAGTTTTTAAAACACCCTTCTGGCAAGACAGTGATGGAGATGATTGTGAATGTTATAAATGAAAAGAATTTGGATGTCCTGGCTCTTTGAAACAAAGGTGAAAGGGGTAGTAGGAGTGTTTCAGTGGGGAGAAATAATTGGGATTAGGTCAGGAGTTTCCAATAGTTAGAGCTAAGGAATGTGTAAAGTAAAAGGACACAAGTGCAACTAATGTGACATTTTTATTGTGGCAACATTTCGCTCTCCAGGAGCTTTGTCAAGCCATTACAAACAATACATGGACACAGAGGGTATATATAGGCTCAGAGTGAGGTGTAATACTAGTGGTAGTAGTAGTAGTAGTGATATAAGTTATAGTAGTAATACAGTATGGTAGAACAATTAACTCGTACATGAGTAAAAGGATATAAAAGCTATTACTTGGGTAACATCAAAATAGGTTAGACAAATATTTCTATTGTGTTTACTTATAGTATGAAGGGAGCAGAGAAAGCCATTATCATGCCTAGGCATTTCAGGCAGACTTTACCTAATACTTATAGACTACTATTTTCTAGACAGGTGAAGAGTGGAAGAATACAAACAGTCAATCTTCACTCTATTGTTAATATGAGGCAGTACAATTTATGACAATCTTACATTTTTAAGTACAAAATTAGCTTCTTGTACAGTGGTAGAATACAAATGTTATATATTTCAATTTTATTATTAATATGAGGTAGTACAATTTATGATAGCCAGTTTGTGATACAGTCAATCATACATTTTTAAGTTTGTAATTAAGTTCATAGGTAGTAGGTTGGTAGAAAGCAACCGCCCAGGGAGGTACTACTGTCCTGCCAAATGAGTGTAGAATGAAAGCCTGTACTTGTTTTACACGATGGTAGGATTGCTGGTGTCTTTTGTCCGTCTCATAAATATGTGAGATTCCAGGTACGTCTTGCTACTTGTACTTAAACTTAGGTGACACTACACATACATGTACAAGCATATATATACACATCCCTCTGGGTTTTCTTGTATTTTCTTTCTAGTTCTTGTTTATTTCCTCTTATCTCCATGGGGAAGTGGAACAGAATTCTTCCTCCGTAAGCCATGCGTGTCATAAGAAGCGACTAAAATGCCGGGAGCAAGGGGCTAGTAACCCTTTCTCTTGTATAAATTTTTTTTTGTTTTGTTTTTTTCAACAAGTCGGTCGTCTCCCACCGAGGCAGGGTGACCCGAAAAAGAAAGAAAATCCCCAAAAAGAAAATACTTTCATCATCATTCAACACTTTCACCACACTCACACATTATCACTGCTTTTGCAGAGGTGCTCAGAATACAACAGTTTAGAAGCATATACGTATAAAGATACACAACATATCCCTCCAAACTGCCAATATCCCAAACCCCTCCTTTAAAGTGCAGGCATTGTACTTCCCATTTCCAGGACTCAAGTCCGACTATAAGAAAATAACCGGTTTCCCTGAATCCCTTCACTAAATATTACCATGCTCACACTCCAACAGATCGTCAGGTCCCAAGTATCATTCGTCTCCATTCACTCCTATCTAACACGCTCATGCACGCTTGCTGGAAGTCCAAGCCCCTCGCCCACAAAACCTCCTTTACCCCCTCTTTCCAACCCTTTAGATAACGTTTTTTGACTCCACATATACCTCAACGCACCTCACTCACCTTTTTTCCCTCATCAATTCTATGATTAACCTCATCCTTCATAAATCCATCCGGCGACACGTCAACTCCCAAGTATCTGAAAACATTCACTTCTTCCATACTCCTCCTCCCCAATTTGATATCCAATTTTTCTTTATCTAAATCATTTGATGCCCTCATCACCTTACTCTTTTCTATGTTCACTTTCAACTTTCTACCTTTACACACATTCTCAAACTCATCCACTAACCTTTGCAATTTTTCTTTAGAATCTCCCATAAGCACAGTATCATCAGCAAAAAGTAACTGTGTCAATTCCCATTTTGAATTTGATTCCCCATAATTTAATCCCACCCCTCTCCCGAACACCCTAGCATTTACTTCTTTTACAACCCCATCTATAAATATATTAAACAACCATGGTGACATTACACATCCCTGTCTAAGACCTACTTTTACCGGGAAGTATTCTCCCTCTCTTCTACACACCCTAACCTGAGCCTCACTATCCTCATAAAAGCTCTTTACAGCATTTAGTAACTTACCACCTATTCCATAAACTTGCAACATCTGCCACATTGCTCCTCTATCCACTCTATCATATGCCTTTTCTAAATCCATAAATGTAATAAAAACTTCCCTACCTTTATCTAAATACTGTTCACATATATGCTTCAATGTAAACACTTGATCTACACATCCCCTACCCACTCTGAAGCCTCCTTGCTCATCCGCAATTCTACATTCTGTCTTACCTCTAATTCTTTCAATTATAACTCTACCGTATACTTTTCCTGGTATACTCAGTAAACTTATTCCTCTATAATTTTTACAATCTCTTTTGTCCCCTTTCCCTTTATATAAAGGGACTATACATGCTTTCCGCCAATCCCTAGGTACCTTCCCCTCTTTCATACATTTATTAAACAAAAGTACCAACCACTCCAACACTGTATCCCCCCCTGCTTTTAACATTTCTATCATGATCCCATCAGTTCCAGCTGCTTTACCCCCTTTCATTCTACGTAATGCCTCACGTACCTCCACCACACTTACATTCTGCTCTTCTTCACTCCTAAAAGATGGTATACCTCCCTGGCCAGTGCATGAAATTACCACCTCCCTTTCTTCCTCAACATTTAAAAGTTCCTCAAAATATTCTCGCCATCTACCTAATACCTCCCTCTCCCCATCTACTAACTCCCCTACTCTGTTTTTAATGGACAAATCCATACTTTCCCTTGGCTTTCTTAACTTGTTTAACTCACTCCAAATTTTTTTCTTATTTTCATTAAAATTTCTTGACAGTGCCTCTCCCACTCTTTCATCTGCTCTTCTTTTGCACTCTCTCACCACTCTCTTCACCATTCTTTTACTCTCCATATACTCTGCTCTTCTTATAACACTTCTGCTTTGTAAAAACCTCTCGTAAGCTACCTTTTTCTCTTTTATCACACCCTTTACTTCATCATTCCACCAATCACTCCTCTTTCCTCCTGCCCCCACCCTCCTATAACCACAAACTTCTGCCCCACATTCTAATACTGCATTTTTAAAACTATTCCAACCCTCTTCAACCCCCCCACTACTCATATTTGCAATAGCCCACCTTTCTGCCAATAGTTGCTTATATCTCGCCCGAACTTCCTCCTCCCTTAGTTTATACACTTTCACCTCCCTCTTACTTGTTGTTGCCACCTTCCTCTTTTCCCATCTACCTCTTACTCTAACTGTAGCTACAACTAAATAATGATCTGATATATCAGTTGCCCCTCTATTAACATGTACATCCTGGAGCCAACCCATCAACCTTTTATCCACCAATACATAATCTAACAAACTACTTTCATTACGTCCTACATCATACCTTGTATATTTATTTATCCTCTTTTTCATAAAATATGTATTACTTATTACCAAATTTCTTTCTACACATAGCTCAATTAAAGGCTAAATTACTAAATTTAAAAAGAGAAACTTTTCTTTTTCTTTTTGGGCCGCCCTGCCTCGGTGGGATATTGCTGGTTTGTTGAAAAAAACAATTAAGTTCATTTACTCTATTATTAATATGCAGTAGTACAATTAATGATAAAAACATACATTATAAGTTTGTAAAAATGGCTTAATAGTTTAGGTATAATACAGAGTTTAGGGTAGTTGTTTTAAATTTGATTGGGATTGATGATGATGAGGATGGTGATGATTATTATTATTATTTTTGAGTATAATCCTAAACTGATTTGTGGGCCTGGGACCTCTTGCTGCTTCAGGTATAAAGTTGCAGATCTTAGGGCCCTTTATGTGCATTGCATTTTTGCAAAGTGTGCGATGGACACGAGGGGTATCAAAAAGTGTTTTGTGCCTCGTGTTATGCCTGTGTGTTGTGTTGAAGCTGTCTAGGAGAAGTTTGAGTGGAGGGTTGATATTGGAGTTTTATGTTTTGTACATGTAGTAGGCACAATAATAAGTGTGTGTTGTCTGGCACTGGAGTTTGTGATGATCCTCACTGTTGCTTTTTGTTGGGTTATTAAAGGTTTGAGACGATTGGCCGTGATAGATCCGCAAGTACAAATACCTCAGGTGAGGTTAGGGTATATTAGAGAGCGATATAAGGTAAGGAGGGCCCGTTGGGGTACATTGTATCGTATCTTGGAAAGGATAGTACCTACTGTTTTGGCAACTTTGTTTATTTGTTAGTTATATGCTGAATGTGGGTCTGAAATTTAAGATTACAGTCAAGGTGGAGATCTAGAAATTTGCCCTCAGTGTGTCTTGTAATGGGTGAACCATTTATTGATATGTTTAGCTGGATATTTGATGCTCTGCTTCAAAAAGCATGAAGTAGGTTTTTTCTGTATTGAGGGTAAGTAAGTTTGTTGGTAGTCAGTCATTCAGTTTGATATTTTAAGTAGCTCGCCGTTTACAGTGCTACTAAGTGTAGCCGGGTTTGTGTAGGAGAAGACAGACAGGCAGACAAGTGGTGTCATCTGCGAATAGAACTGGTTTAAGGAGCCGCAATGCATTCGGGAGGTCATCGATGTAAATAAGAAAGAACAGAGGACCTAGGTCACTTGCCTGTGGCACTCCAATAACTACAGGCTGAGTATTGGAGGTCATGCAATTTGTTTACCAATAAGATAGACGAGAAGATTTTAGGTAATTGAGCGAGCGTCCTCCAACCCCGTAATGCTCTAGTTTTAGGTGCAAGATATTGCGGTCGTCTGTATCAAATGCTTTCCGTAGGTCTACGAAGAGTCCCACAGGATAGTAGTAGTAGTAGTAGTGGTGGCGGCGGTGGCGGTGGTGGCAAACTCTCAGAGAGAGTTTTCCAGGTCTTTTGCATATTACCTTATACAGGTACCATCCAACTTACGACCGAGTTCGGTTCCGAGGACGCAAGTCAAACTTTACTACTCAATATCAAAACTTTATAAAACTGGGTTGCTTAAATGTGCATGGATGTAGTGCGGATGACAAGAAACAGATGATTGCTGATGTTATGAATGAAAAGAAGTTGGATGTCCTGGCCCTAAGCGAAACAAAGCTGAAGGGGGTAGGAGAGTTTCAGTGGGGGGAAATAAATGGGATTAAATCTGGAGTATCTGAGAGAGTTAGAGCAAAGGAAGGGGTAGCAGTAATGTTAAATGATCAGTTATGGAAGGAGAAAAGAGAATATGAATGTGTAAATTCAAGAATTATGTGGATTAAAGTAAAGGTTGGATGCGAGAAGTGGGTCATAATAAGCGTGTATGCACCTGGAGAAGAGAGGAATGCAGAGGAGAGAGAGAGATTTTGGGAGATGTTAAGTGAATGTATAGGAGCCTTTGAACCAAGTGAGAGAGTAATTGTGGTAGGGGACTTGAATGCTAAAGTAGGAGAAACTTTTAGAGAGGGTGTGGTAGGTAAGTTTGGGGTGCCAGGTGTAAATGATAATGGGAGCCCTTTGATTGAACTTTGTATAGAAAGGGGTTTAGTTATAGGTAATACATATTTTAAGAAAAAGAGGATAAATAAGTATACACGATATGATGTAGGGCGAAATGACAGTAGTTTGTTGGATTATGTATTGGTAGATAAAAGACTGTTGAGTAGACTTCAGGATGTACATGTTTATAGAGGGGCCACAGATATATCAGATCACTTTCTAGTTGTAGCTACACTGAGAGTAAAAGGTAGATGGGATACAAGGAGAATAGAAGCATCAGGGAAGAGAGAGGTGAAGGTTTATAAACTAAAAGAGGAGGCAGTTAGGGTAAGATATAAACAGCTATTGGAGGATAGATGGGCTAATGAGAGCATAGGCAATGGGGTCGAAGAGGTATGGGGTAGGTTTAAAAATGTAGTGTTAGAGTGTTCAGCAGAAGTTTGTGGTTACAGGAAAGTGGGTGCAGGAGGGAAGAGGAGCGATTGGTGGAATGATGATGTAAAGAGAGTAGTAAGGGAGAAAAAGTTAGCATATGAGAAGTTTTTACAAAGTAGAAGTGATGCAAGGAGGGAAGAGTATATGGAGAAAAAGAGAGAAGTTAAGAGAGTGGTGAAGCAATGTAAAAAGAGAGCAAATGAGAGAGTGGGTGAGATGTTATCAACAAATTTTGTTGAAAATAAGAAAAAGTTTTGGAGTGAGATTAACAAGTTAAGAAAGCCTAGAGAACAAATGGATTTGTCAGTTAAAAATAGGAGAGGAGAGTTATTAAATGGAGAGTTAGAGGTATTGGGAAGATGGAAGGAATATTTTGAGGAATTGTTAAATGTTGATGAAGATAGGGAAGCTGTGATTTCGTGTATAGGGCAAGGAGGAATAACATCTTGTAGGAGTGAGGAAGAGCCAGTTGTGAGTGTGGGGGAAGTTCGTGAGGCAGTAGGTAAAATGAAAGGGGGTAAGGCAGCCGGGATTGATGGGATAAAGATAGAAATGTTAAAAGCAGGTGGGGATATAGTTTTGGAGTGGTTGGTGCAGTTATTTAATAAATGTATGGAAGAGGGTAAGGTACCTAGGGATTGGCAGAGAGCATGCATAGTTCCTTTGTATAAAGGCAAAGGGGATAAAAGAGAGTGCAAAAATTATAGGGGGATAAGTCTGTTGAGTGTACCTGGTAAAGTGTATGGTAGAGTTATAATTGAAAGAATTAAGAGTAAGACGGAGAATAGGATAGCAGATGAACAAGGAGGCTTTAGGAAAGGTAGGGGGTGTGTGGACCAGGTGTTTACAGTGAAACATATAAGTGAACAGTATTTAGATAAGGCTAAAGAGGTCTTTGTGGCATTTATGGATTTGGAAAAGGCGTATGACAGGGTGGATAGGGGGGCAATGTGGCAGATGTTGCAAGTGTATGGTGTAGGAGGTAGGTTACTGAAAGCAGTGAAGAGTTTTTACGAGGATAGTGAGGCTCAAGTTAGAGTATGTAGGAAAGAGGGAAATTTTTTCCCAGTAAAAGTAGGCCTTAGACAAGGATGTGTGATGTCACCGTGGTTGTTTAATATATTTATAGATGGGGTTGTAAGAGAAGTAAATGCGAGGGTCTTGGCAAGAGGCGTGGAGTTAAAAGATAAAGAATCACACACAAAGTGGGAGTTGTCACAGCTGCTCTTTGCTGATGACACTGTGCTCTTGGGAGATTCTGAAGAGAAGTTGCAGAGATTGGTGGATGAATTTGGTAGGGTGTGCAAAAGAAGAAAATTAAAGGTGAATACAGGAAAGAGTAAGGTTATGAGGATAACAAAAAGATTAGGTGATGAAAGATTGAATATCAGATTGGAGGGAGAGAGTATGGAGGAGGTGAACGTATTCAGATATTTGGGAGTGGACGTGTCAGCGGATGGGTCTATGAAAGATGAGGTGAATCATAGAAATGATGAGGGAAAAAGAGTGAGTGGTGCACTTAGGAGTCTGTGGAGACAGAGAACTTTGTCCTTGGAGGCAAAGAGGGGAATGTATGAGAGTATAGTTTTACCAACGCTCTTATATGGGTGTGAAGCGTGGGTGATGAATGTTGCAGCGAGGAGAAGGCTGGAGGCAGTGGAGATGTCATGTCTGAGGGCAATGTGTGGTGTGAATATAATGCAGAGAATTCGTAGTTTGGAAGTTAGGAGGAGGTGCGGGATTACCAAAACTGTTGTCCAGAGGGCTGAGGAAGGGTTGTTGAGGTGGTTCGGACATGTAGAGAGAATGGAGCGAAATAGAATGACTTCAAGAGTGTATCAGTCTGTAGTGGAAGGAAGGCGGGGTAGGGGTCGGCCTAGGAAGGGTTGGAGGGAGGGGGTAAAGGAGGTTTTGTGTGCGAGGGGCTTGGACTTCCAGCAGGCATGCGTGAGCATGTTTGATAGGAGTGAATGGAGACAAATGGTTTTTAATACTTGACGTGCTGTTGGAGTGTGAGCAAAGTAACATTTATGAAGGGATTCAGGGAAACCGGCAGGCCGGACTTGAGTCCTGGAGATGGGAAGTACAGTGCCTGCACTCTGAAGGAGGGGTGTTAATGTTGCAGTTTAAAAACTGTAGTGTAAAGCACCCTTCTGGCAAGACAGTGATGGAGTGAATGATGGTGAAAGTTTTTCTTTTTCGGGCCACCCTGCCTTGGTGGGAATCGGCCGGTGTGATAATAAAATAAATATCAACATCATATTTTTGTAATGACTATTTCATTGTTTTATTTTGATATTTCATGTTTTACTTTACTTTTTATGCTGTTAGTACTGTATTTTATACTGTAAGGTTTAGGATAAACACTGTGTACAACACAAATAGTTGTTTATTTCCCAGAAATTTGGCATAGAAAACAAAGTCGTAAGTCGGATGGTAGGTGTATTCCATTAAATCTATTTTCATAATACATTTGCTTGAACTTTGGTATTAGATTAGTAAGTATTGAAGTGTGTCATTTAGTCAGTTGTTCGGTAATTAGGCCCTGTCTCAATTTTTTCACATCATAGATGTTTTTTACTGATGGATTTAAGTAGTATACTATTTGTAAGCCAAATAGTATACTACTACTGAAGTAGTAGTAGTATACTATTTGCATGTAGTTGTTCTTATGCATAAGAACAACTACAACTACTACCTCTACTTGTACTACACCTCACTCAAAGCCTATATGTACGCTCTGTGTCCATGTATTGTTTGTATCAGCTTGACAAAGTTCCTGGAAAGTGAAACGTTGCCCCTCTCTACTTTGTATTGGACTGAAGAAGCCATTGTGTATCAAAACGTTTCCTTAATAAAGATTCCCATATGTTGCATAAGTGTCTCAATCTTCAACTTGTCAGTTTTCAAACCATTTATCATAGGAGTGAATGTATATTCCACTGTACATAGGCTTGTGCTACATGGAAAAACCAAAACATGTGTCTGAGAGGTGGATATTAACATAGAGGAAAGGAAACAAGGAATAAGATTCCCACTGAAGATTGAGACACTTATACAACATAAGAACATAAGAAAAGAGGAACACTGCAGCAGGCCTGTTGGCCCACTTTGTATTGTACTGATGAAGCCACACAGTGGCTACAGTCATGAGGCCAAAGAGCAAAGATGTCATCTGCATACACAACTTTCCTTGTATGAGTGAATATCAAAATGGTATGGTAAGACACATAGGCAACAGTTAGGCAACTTTATTCCGAAACGTTTTGCTTACACAGTAGGCTTCTTCAGTTCTTCAGTCGAGTGCGTCTTAGACAGGGATGTTTAATGTCACCAAGGTTCTTTAATACATTTATAGATGGGGTTGTAAAACAAGTAAATGCTAGGGTGTTCAGGAGAGGGGGGGTGGGATTAAATTATGGGGAATCAAATTCAAAATGGGAATTGACACAGTTACTTTTTGCTGATGATACTGTGCTTATGGGAGATTCTAAAGAAAAATTGCAAAGGTTAGTGGATGAGTTTGAGAATGTGTGTAAAGGTAGAAAGTTGAAAGTGAACATAGAAAAGAGTAAGGTGATGAGGGTATCAAATGATTTAGATAAAGAAAAATTGGATATCAAATTGGGGAGGAGGAGTATGGAAGAAGTGAATGTTTTCAGATACTTGGGAGTTGACGTGTCGGCGGATGGATTTATGAAGGATGAGGTTAATCATAGAATTGATGAGGGAAAAAAGGTGAGTGGTGCGTTGAGGTATATGTGGAGTCAAAAAATATTATCTATAGAGGCAAAGAAGGGAATGTATGAAAGTATAGTAGTACCAACACTCTTATATGGATGTGAAGCTTGGGTGGTAAATGCAGCAGCAAGGAGATGGTTGGAGGCAGTGGAGATGTCCTGTCTAAGGGCAATGTGTGGTGTAAATATTATGCAGAAAATTTGGAGTGTGGAAATTAGGAGAAGGTGTGGAGTTAATAAAAGCATTAGTCAGAGGGCAGAAGAGGGGTTGTTGAGGTGGTTTGGTCATTTAGAGAGAATGGATCAAAGTAGAATGACATGGAAAGCATATAAATCTATAGGGGAAGGAAAGAGGGGTAGGGGTCGTCCTCGAAAGGGTTGGAAAGAGGGGGTAAAGGAGGTTTTGTGGGCGAGGGGCTTGGACTTCCAGCAAGCGTGCATGAGCGTGTTAGATAGGAGTGAATGGAGACGAATGATACTTGGGACCTGACGATCTGTTGGAGTGTGAGCAGGGTAATATTTAGTGAAGGGATTCGGGGAAACCGGTTATTTTCATATAGTCGGACTTGAGTCCTGGAAATGAGAAGTACAATGCCTGCACTTTAAAGGAGGGGTTTGGGATATTGGCAGTTTGGAGGGATATGTTGTGTATCTCTATACGTATATGCTTCTAAACTATTGTATTCTGAGCACCTCTGCAAAAGCAGTGATAATGTGTGAGTGTGGTGAAAGTGTTGAATGATGATGAAAGTATTTTCTTTTTGGGGATTTTCTTTCTTTTTTTGGGTCACCCTGCCTCGGTGGGAGACGACCGACTTGTTGAAAAAAAAAAAAAAATCCATTTGTTCTCTAGCCTTTCTTAACTTGTTAATCTCACTCCAAAACTTTTTCTTATTTTCAACAAAATTTCTTGATAACATCTCACCCACTCTCTCATTTTCTCTTTTTACATTGCTTCACCACTCTCTTAACCTCTCTCTTTTTCTCCATATACTCTTCCCTCCTTGCATCACTTCTACTTTGTAAAAACTTCTCATATGCTAACTTTTTCTCCCTTACTACTCTCTTCACATCATCATTCCACCAATCGCTCCTCTTCCCTCCTGCACCCACTTTCCTGTAACCACAAACTTCTGCTGAACACTCTAACACTACATTTTTAAACCTACCCCATACCTCTTCGACCCCATTGCCTATGCTCTCATTAGCCCATCTATTCTCCAATAGCTGTTTATATCTTACCCTAACTGCCTCCTCTTTTAGTTTATAAACCTTCACCTGTCTCTTCCCTGATGCTTCTATTCTCCTTGTATCCCATCTACCTTTTACTCTCAGTGTAGCTACAACTAGAAAGTGATCTGATATATCTGTGGCCCCTCTATAAACATGTACATCCTGAAGTCTACTCAACAGTCTTTTATCTACCAATACATAATCCAACAAACTACTGTAATTTCGCCCTACATCATATCTTGTATACTTATTTATCCTCTTTTTCTTAAAATATGTATTACCTATAACTAAACCCCTTTCTATACAAAGTTCAATCTAAGGGCTCCCATTATCATTTACACCTGGCACCCGAAACTTACCTACCACACCCTCTCTAAAAGTTTCTCCTACTTTAGCATTCAGGTCCCCTACCACAATTACTCTCTCACTTGGTTCAAAGGCTCCTATACATTCACTTAACATCTCCCAAAATCTCTCTCTCTCCTCTGCATTCCTCTCTTCTCCAGGTGCATACACGCTTATTATGACCCACTTCTCGCATCCAACCTTTACTTTAATGCACATAATTCTTGAATTTACACATTCATATTCTCTTTTCTCCTTCCATAAGTGATCATTCAACATTACTGCTACCCCTTCCTTTGCTCTAACTCTCTCAGATACTCCAGATTTAATCCCATTTATTTCCCCCCACCGAAACTCCCCTACCCCCTTCAGCTTTGTTTCGCTTAGGGCCAGGACATCCAACTTCTTTTCATTCATAACATCAGCAATCATCTGTTTCTTGTCATCTGCACTACATCCATGCACATTCAAGCATCCCAGTTTTATAAAGTTTTTCTTCTCTTTTTTAGTAAATGTCTACAGGAGAAGGGGTTACTAGCCCATTGCTCCCGGCATTTTAGTCGCCTCATACGACACGCATGGCTTACGGAGGAAAGATTCTTTTCCACTTCCCCATGGACAATAGAAGAAATAAAGAAGAACAAGAGCTATTTAGAAAAAGGAGAAAAACCTAGATGTATGTATATATATATATGCATGTGTGTGTCTGTGAAGTGTGACCAAAGTGTAAGTAGGAGTAGCAAGATATCCCTGTTATCTAGCGTGTTTATGAGACAGAAAAAGAAACCAGCAATCTTACCATCATGCAAAACAGTTACAGGTTTCTGTTTCACACTCATCTGGCAGGACGGTAGTATTTCCCTGTGTGGTTGCTGTCTACCAACCTACTACCTATTTACAAATATATACAGAAGAAATGGTTACTAGCCCCTTCCTTGCTCCTGGCATTATAGTCGCCTGTTACTACACACGTGACTTATGGAGGAAGGATTCTATAATAAGTTTTGTTTTGTATTAACACATCGATCGTTTCCCACAAGGCTGGGTGACCCGTCAACGAAGAAACACTCTCGTCGTCTTTCACTCCATCGCTGTCTGTATTGCCAGAGGCATGCCTTCCCTACAGTTAAAAAACTGCAACATATCAACACTCTTCCTTCAGAGTGCAGACAATGCATTTCCCACCTCAAGGACTCAAGTCCACCTAACCGGTTTTACTGAATCCCTTCAGAAATGATACTTTCCTCACATTCCAATGACAAGTCAAATCATAAAAATCATTTGTCTCCAATTGCTCCTATCTAGCACGCTCGCATGTGCTTGGTGCAAGTCCAAGCCCCTTTGCACACAAAAACCTCGTAACCCCCTCCCTCCAACCTTTCCTAGGCCAACCCCTACCCCCACTTTTCTTCCACTGCAGATTTATATGCCCTCAAAGTCATTCCATTTTCTTCCAGTCTTTCCAAATGTCTAAGGCATCTCAGCAACCACTTCTCTGACCACTGAATAAAACTTTTAGTAACCCCGCACCTCCTTTTAATCCCCAAACTACAGATTCTCTGCATTATATTCACTACACATTGCCCTCAGACATGACATCACCACCCTTCTTGTTGCAGCATTCACGACCCATGCTTCACACACATATATGAGTGTGGGTATAACAATACCTTCATACATTTCTCTCTTTGCTTCCACGTACAAAGTTCTTTGTCTCCACACACTCCTCGCCTTTTTCCCATCCTCAGTTCTACGATTCACGTCGTCTTCCGCTAACGAGTCCACTCCCAAATATCTGAAGACATTCACCTCCTCATCCAAACTCTTTCCCTCTGATCTAATATCCACTTATTCATTGCCTAAATTTTTGTTATCCTTATCTCCTTGCTCTTTCCTAAATTTCTCATTAGTACCAGTAACCAGTTACTATTATCAGTAGTGACTCACTACCAACCATCTGTGTCAATCATTTGTTATTCACTGTTGCATCTGACCTTGGCATGTTTTTGAATGCCACTCACTCCTAGACGTCATTCGTGAGGCAGTCTAAAGATAGGGAGCAGAGATGGGTGAGCGGCATTCAAAAACACGCAAAGGTCAGCCGCAACAGTGAATAACGAGGGATACACACAGACGGTTCGTAGTGAGTCACTACTGACACTGGTAACTGGTATGCTACTACTAAAACATTCACTTTTAATTTCCTTCTTTTACACAACCTACCAAACTCGTTTGCCAACCTCTGCAACTACATTTTTAATTAAAAACTTGTTGTCACTGGGAGTTAGCTACATGTATTATTTCCATGGAGAATCGCTAAGCCTGCAGAGGTTATTCAGTAACCGACAAACAACATGTAATCTGACTTTATATAAAATAGTGGAGGGCTGTTTCAATTCCTTAAATCAAAAGCCCTTCAAGATATTCACTTAGAGGGTAGTTGACAATGCAAAGAAACACACACAAAAATAAAGATAAGAAATGCTCTATATTTTTATTATGTTACTGAGGTCCTCTTCAGCAGACTCCTGAAAAAGACCTCTGCAGTAAGGCAAAATATATGTATGCTATTCATAAGGCAAAGGAAATCCTACAAGAGAAAAACAGTAAGAATGGTAGTCAGTATATGAACACCTCCAGATAAAGTATTTATTATGCTATGTTGTACTATTCTTATATTCTGTCTTATTTATTCAATGCAGGCTATTACTTTCATTGTGAAGTATATACTTAACCTGCATGGGTCATATGGACCTTAGAGAATGGAAGGTAATCGGGTCTGATGCCAAGGGGGAACAAATCTTTTAATGGTTCTGTTTATTACCTTCCCCATGGCCAGTCTCAGACCAGGCTTCCTAGTTAGAAAATGATGTGTATAGTGAATGTAAGCAGAGGTTTGCAACACACACCTGTCATTTTACCTGTTCATGAGACAAAGTACAGAACATCAATCCAACCTCAGTTGTAATGCCTTAATTTGTTTTTTGTATACCTTTTTTTGTCCATGAATATAAGCAAATAATAATTGTTGCTACTGTAGTCTTAAGTCAGGCTTAAGCTTGCCCAAAATACTACTCTGTATAACCATGGGCTTTCTCCGTGCAGAATTAATTTAAAATTACTAGTCAATGCGACAGGTTTGAACCGATGAACTTGGACGAGAGACAAGAGAGCGAATGCACCGGGCCGTGTGGCCAGTACAAACTGAATGAGATTCTATTTCGCAGTCATCTGACAGGATGGTAGTTCCTCCCTCGATGGCTGCTACCAATCTATAACCTGTGAGCATTGGTTCTTTGGATTAATCTGCATCCTTTCACAAGCAGCAAAAGACCACCTGTGAAATGTCTAAACATGGCTTCACTTGTACTCTGCATAAGCATGGCCATAAACACAGACTCCAGTGTCACCTATTTCTGTATCAACACTGAATCATGTTGAAATAAACTTGGACATATAAATTTATATCTACCAACATAAAATGATAACGTACGTTCAAGAAGAGTACGTACAAGCGTGAAGAGCACGTCAATTTATGAAGAGTACGTACAAGCATGAAGAGCACGTAAATATATGAATAGTACATACGAGCACAAAGAGCACGTAAATTCGTGAAGAGTACGTACGGGCATGAAGAGTCTCTGGGATGAACAAGGCTTGTAGAGTTTCCTCCATGCTGATGCATCTTGTCCTGGTGGGAAGGTGATGCTGTGAATGTTTTGAGATAGTTTCTCTCCCTCACTTCTGCTGGCCATGATGCATGCTGTAACATAACAACCACTATGACAGAATTTGATAAGACAAGTGAAAGCCAAATTTCAAAGCATCTCTTAGAAATGGAAAAATGGTTGGCAAAAGCATTTCAGAATTTTTGGGGATCTTTTATCAGAACCAAATTTAAAAAAAAAATGATAGAAAAAGTCACACACAGGAGAGAAACATTATGATGGTCCATCTTGCATCTTTGTCAACAATCAAGAAGCGATCGGAGCTTTGTCATAAGGTTCCTCCACTAAGTGCAGGTTACTGGCATATTGTTTCAGCCACAGTATTTTGACTTATTATTATCCTTTAGAAAAAACAGAAGGGTCTTATCAGAGGCTCATGTTGAGAACATTTCTGACATACAGTCAGGTTTCAACATAATGAACTAATAGGGGGAATTTTCCAAGCATCTTACATCAGAAAAACGTAAAATAAAAAAAGGACTAAAGTATGTATTATACTATATACCTAATATAGTACACTGCAGTAGCCTGGAACCTAACCTGTTGTATAAGTGGGGCCCTCCTGTACTGCAGTAGTCTGGAACACAACCTGTTGTATAAGTGGCCCCTCCTGTACTGCAGTAGCCTGGAACATAACCTGTTGTATAAGTGGGGCTCTCCTGTACTGCAGTAGCCTGGAACCTAACCTGTTGTATAAGTGGGCTCTCCTGTACTGCAGTAGCCTGGAACCTAACCTGTTGTATAAGTGGGGCCCTCCTGTACTGCAGTAGCCTGGAACCTAACCTGTTGTATAATTGGGCCCCTCCTGTACTGCAGTAGCGTGGAACCTAACCTGTTGCATAAGTGGGGCCCTCCTGTACTGCAGTAGCCTGAAAGATAAGAAGGAAAACTACAACAGGTCTACTGACCCATTCAGAGGAGGTCCATGTCCCCCCCCCCAGACTAGCCCAATGACCCAACCCCTGGATTAGCGTAATGACCCACCCAGTCTGGCCACCTCCACTCAAGGAAGGAGCATGGCACCAGACCCAGCAGCACAAGCTAGTCAGGTCCAATTCACACCCACTCATGTATTTATCTAACTTATTTTTAAAACTACACAACGTTTTAACCTGAATATCTGCACTCGGGAGTTTGTTCTACTCATAACCTGCTGTACTAGTGGGGCCCTCCTAGGAGGGTTGTAATTTGACATTACTATGGTTACAGTAATGTCAAATTACAGCAGTGTTGAGTTACAGTAATGCCAAGTCACAGTAATGCCAAGGTACAGCAGTGTTGAGTTACAGTAATGCCAAGGTACAGCAATGTCAATTTACAGCAGTGTCAAGTTACAGCAGTGTCAAGTTACAGCAGTGTCAAGTTACAGTAATGTCAAGTTACAGCAGTGTCAAGTTACAGCAGTGTCAAGTCACAGCAATGTCAAGTTACAGCAGTGTCAAGTTACAGCAGTGTCAAGTTACAGCAGTGTCAAGTTACAGCAGTGTCAAGTTACAGTAATGTCAAGTTACAGCAGTGTCAAGTTACAGCAGTGTCAAGTCACAGTAATGTCAAGTTACAGCAGTGTCAAGTTACAGCAGGGTCAAGTTATACACAAATGCACCTACACAGTCATGAGGATACTCAGTAACTACTGAAACTATTACAACCACTAACTAGTATCTAACTATCTAACAGTTATAATTATAACCATTATTTTTAAAGGGGTGGATAGGTAAACCAGTGGAAGGCCTCGGTCAGATGACCAAAAGCTCCAAGGATGTTAGTGGCTTTCTTTGTATTTTTTTCTTTCTTTCAACACATCGGCCGTATCCCACCGAGGCGGGATTGCCCAAAAGGAAAAACATAAGTTTCTCCTTTGACATTTAGTAATATATACAGGAGAAGGGGTTAATAGCCCCTTGCTCCCGGCATTTTAGTCGCCTCTTACAACACGCATGGCATACGGAGGAAGAATTCTATTCCACTTCCCCATAGAGATCAGAGGAAATAAAATAGAAGAAAACCCAGAGGGGTATGCATATATACGCTTGTACATGTATGTGTAGTGTGACCTAAGTGTAAGTAGAAGTAGCAAGACGTACCTGAAATCTTGCATGTTCACGAGACACCAGCAATCCTACCATCATGTAAAACAATTACTGGCTTTCATTTTACACTCACTTGGCAGGACGGTAGTACCTCCCTGGGCGGTTGCTGTCTACCAACCTACTACCTAGGTTCTTTGTATTTAACAATATTTTATAACACGTAAATCACACATTTTATATTATGCAAAGAAATAAAATCTAATAGCATTCGAAGACCCGTGTCAGGAAACACATCCCGACAAACCCTATATAAGCTAACCTCGGAATAGAGGTATAATAATATATATATAAATACACACGTCTAGGGTATTTCTTCTTTTTCTTAATAGCTCTTGTTCTTGTTTTTGTTTTTGCTCTCTCTATTGTCCATGGGGAAGTGGAAAAGAATCTTTCCTCTATAAACCACGCTTGTCGTATGAAGCAACTAAAATGCCGGGAGCAATGGGCTAGTAACCCCTTCTCCTGTACACATTTACTAAAAATCAGAAGAAAAACTTTATAAAACTGAGATGCTTGAATGTATGTGGATGTAATGCAGATGATAAGAAAGATATGATTGCTGATGTTATGAATGAAAAGAAGTTGGATGTCCTGGCCCTAAGCGAAACAAAGCTGAAGGGGGTAGGCGAGTTTCAGTGGGGAGAAATAAATGGGATTAAATCAGGAGTAGCTGAGAGAGTTAGAGCTAAGGAAGGGGTAGCAATAATGTTGAAGGACCAGTTATGGAAGGAGAAGAGGGAATATAAATGTATAAATTAAAGGATTATGTGGATTAAAATAAGGGTCAGATGTGAAAAATGGGTCATAATAAGCGTTTATGCACCTGGAGAAGAGAGGAGTGTAAAGGAGAGAGAGAGAGATTTTGGGAGATGTTAAGTAAATGTATAGGAAGCTTTGAACCAAGTGAGAGAGTAACCTAAATGCTAAAGTAGGAGAAACATTTAGAGAGGGTGTGGTAGGTAAGTTTGGGGTGCCAGGTGTAAATGATAATGGGAGTCCATTGATTGAACTTTGTATAGAAAGGGGTTTAGTTATAAGTAATAATTATTTTAAGAAAAAGAGGATAAATAAGTATACAAGATATGTTGTAGAGAGTAATGACAGTAGTTTGTTGGACTATGTATTGGTAGATAAAAGACTGTTGAATAGATTTCAGGATGTACATGTTTATAGAGGGGCCACAGATATATCAGAACACTTATTAGCTGTAGGTACAGTGAGAGAAAAAGGTAGATGGGATACAAGGAAAATAGAAGCAGCAAGTAAAAGAGAGGTGAAGGTGTATAAACTAAAAGATGAGGCAGTTAGGGTAAGATATAAACAACTTTTGAAGGATAGATGGGCTAGTGAGAGCATAGGCAATGGAGTCGAAGATGTACGGGGTAGGTTTAAAAATGTAATATTAGAGTGTTCAGCAGACGTTTGTGGTTACACGAAAGTGGGTGCAGGAGGGAAGAAGAGCGATTGGTGGAATGATGATGTAAAGAGAGTAATATGGGAGAAAAAGTTAGCATATGAGATGTTTTTTACAAAGTAGAAGTGATACAAGGAGGGAAGAGTATATGGAAAGAAAAAGAGAGGTTAAGAGAGTGGTGAAGCAATGTAAAAAGAGAGCAAATGAGAGAGTGGGTGAGATGTTATCAGCAAATTTTGTTGAAAATAAGAAAAAGTTTTGGAGTGAGATTAATAAGTTGAGGAAGCCTAGGGAACAAATGCATCTGACAGTTAAAAGTAGGAGAGGAGAGTTATTAAATGAAGAGTTAGAGGTATCGGGAAGATGGAGGGAATATTTTGAGGAATTGTTAAATATTGATGAAGATAGGGAAGCTGTGATTTCGTGTATAGGGCAAGGAGGAATAACATCTTGTAGGAGTGACAATGAGCCAGTTGTGAGTGTGGGGGAAGTTTGAGAGGCAGTTGGTAGAATGAAAGTGCGTAAGGCAGCCGGGATTGATGGGATGAAGACAGAAATGTTAAAAGCAGGAGGGGATATAGTTCTGGAGTGGTTGGTGTTATTATTTAATAAATATATGTTAGAGGGTAAGGTACCTAGGGATTGGCAGAGAGCGTGCATAGTTCCTTTGTATAAAGGCAAAGAGGATAAAAGAGAATGCAAAAATTATAGGGGAATAAGGTTGTTGAGTATACCTAGTGAAGTGTATGGTAGAGTTATTATTGAAAGAATTAAGAGTAAGATAAAGTAGGATAGCAGATGAACAAGGAGGCTTTAGGAAAGGTAGGGAGTGTGTAGACGAAGTGTTTACAGTGAAACATATAGGTGAACAGTATTTAGATAAGGCTAAAGAGGTTTTTGTAGCATTTATAGATTTAGAAAAGGCATATGACAGGGTGGATAGGGGAGCAATGTGGCAGATGTTGCAGGTGTATGGTATAGGAGGTAGGTTACTGAAAGGAGTGAAGAGTTTTTACGAGGATAGTGAGGCTCAAGTTAGAGTATGTAGGAAAGAGGGAGATTATTTCCCAGTAAAAGTAGGCCTTAGACAAGGATGTGTGATGTCACCGTGGTTGTTCAATATATTTATAGATGGGTGTGTAAGAGAAGTGAATGCTAGGGTTATGGCAAGAGGTGTGGAGTCTAAAGATAAAAAATCAAACACAGTTACTTCCGAGATATTGCCCGGGAGCGCCGGCAGGCCCATCGTCTCAAAAAAAAAAAAAAATCGCGAAAATCGCGTTTGTTTGGGTGTATTTCTTATTAAACTGATATTCTAGTGCAGTTATCCTCTTCAAAACACCGTTTTTTCTTACTCAGAGACGACATGGAGAGCAGTAACTCATTTATATCGAAATATCCCCTCAAGGAAGGTTCCTTGATGTTGGTGAGGGGCTCTTGATTTAGGGAATTGGATCTGTGCTCCAGTTCCCTGAATTAAGCCTGAATGCCTTCCAAATCCCCCCCCCCAAGGCGCTGTATAATCCTCCGGGTTTAGCACTTCCCCCTTGATTATAATAATAATAATAATATATCGAAATATTCCCGATGATCTTTCGCCATATTATGGCCTATTTTTTTCATTCTAGAGTATATAACATGTTTGTATGTTATTTAGCGTGTTTATTATATCATATTAGATCAATTCTGATAGGTAAATAAGCCGTAGAGTTGATATATAAGCTGATATAAGCGTAATAATGAAGTGATTTCTCCTGGCACTATCTGGAGCGGGAACACTGCCGAGCGATCCCATATGATTAATGGTTGTCTCTAAGTCTAAGGATAAGCTCCGCCTTCTGTTTTATGATGCCAAATAGTCAGTTATTATATTAGAAAGAATAATGCAAGAAAAAGCGATAAAAAACAAGGAAAATTTTCCAAAATATATATGGGCTGTGAGCAGACTCGCTACCAATATCACCGTTACCATACCTGATATAAATGACTATAATTTCTTGTAGAAACGTTGTAGAATATTTATTCTGGTACCATTGTGTTGCCAAAGAGTTAAGGTGAAAGGCGGGAGTTCATAAGTTGCATGTTTTGTAGTTATGGTAAGTTACGTGCGCTTGAGAGTGTATGGATGTGTTGGGGTTGTGCGACTGAGATGTTCATTTATTTTAAGTGTGGTTATTACATCTAAGCAAGATAGAAAACAATATTTTGGCATATGGTTTTTTTTGTGTGAAACTGGACTAGTTCCTGACCATGGTCGGGATTGTAACTCATTTTCCTGATGTTTTTCGTGATGTGGTGAAGTGTGTTGGGGTTTCCCGGGGTCTTATTAGGTATTGTTCTGTGATGTAGAAGATTGACATCAGTAATATTAGCAGTAATAGTATAGTGATTTATTGCGTTTTTAGGGGATTATTTTAAGTATTGTAGTTGGCGTGCGAGAAATATTATGTTATATTTTTTTATTTGTTATATTTTATTTAAAACCAATAATAGACAATAGACAAAAGGAAGAACCCTAAAGATGACAATATATGAACAATAATTGAAAAAACGTTACATTAGATATTGAAACATTAACGAATAACATTACAATATAACAAATATGACCACTATTACCTACATATAAAATCAGATACCGAAGCTTAAAATTGTCCTATACTAGCTACATGTGGATAAGTTAACTTTCGCAAAAACATGCAAACCTATATTAACTCTTCCTCAAATTAATCATACTTGCTCTTAATTTACACTAGAATAATAAAATACAAGTATAACTTTCATTATGTCGTTACAGACTAAATTCCTTCTGCTCTGGACACGGAAAGAAATATAGGATAATTAACCAATGATGTCAAGAACACATCCAAGCGAAACCTACACCGACCATACAGGTCCATGAGAACTGCACGGTCCGCGCAGCTGCTCGCCCAGGTGTGCACATGTACATTACACATGAGAACTGCACGGTCCGCGCAGCTGCTCGCCCAGGTGTGCACATGTACATTACACATGAGAACTGCACGGTCCACGCAGCTGCTCGCCCAGGTGTGCACATGTACATTACACATGAGAACTGCACGGTCCACGCAGCTGCTCGCCCAGGTGTGCACATGTACATTACACATGAGAACTGCACGGTCCACGCAGCTGCTCGCCCAGGTGTGCACATGTACATTACACATGAGAACTGCACGGTCCGCGCAGCTGCTCGCCCAGGTGTGCACATGTACATTACACATTGTACCTACAATTAGATTTAGCTCAACATTTTTCAATAATGCCATACGTAGAAACATTCTACCCAATTTGTATAATAAAGAGCAGTTTGAATCAAAGAACATTCCACAATTATCATAAATTTACCCTAACCTAAGCCTAGTATTTCATCTGTATTATAAATGTCTAATCAACACGAAAATTTTACCACATACCTCTAACCATATTTGTTGGTGTACATGATACAACCTTGTATTACCATAAAGAGAAAAAAAAAGAATAAAAAAGGAAAACCCACTCTTCACCTTTAAAATCAGACTTCAATTTACCATTCATGTACATACATATAAATAATTATATAAAGTATGTTGTCTAATTGAACACCATCACTTCCAACGTCAGTTATAATATTACGTCAACTCAACCACGAATAACTTCATCCATTCTTACAACTTCAAGGTTCGTAAAACTCTTAAAGTACATACATAGTATTGTCACTATCTAGACAAATTAAAAAGAAAAACAATACTCAAATATATCAAAACACACTATGCTTCTATTGGCACCAAATCAATTGTGCTTACAAAAATACAATTGTAAATTAAACTGAAACATAAAAAGCCATTTTGACATTTACACATTGTATCAAAATCATAAATGCGCATAGAAAATATGTATTGTATATCATTGAAAATGTTCATGAGAAAAACCATTAAAGGTATATACAAGAAAGTAAACATACATACAATACATACATATACATACATATACATATATATATACATATATATATATATATATATATACATATACATACACATACACATATACATACATATATACATACATACACATACATACACAAATACACACACACATACAACACATGCATATATATACACACATACACATACATAGTTATAAGTCGATAATTCCAAATATAACTGTATTGTACTTGAAACACTCGGAACAAATAATGTTAAAATTGCACCCCAGACATACCTCATATAACATTCATCAAACTCATCATGCTACCGCCCATTCTAGGAAACCAGCCCATTTCATCCCCCTTACCTGCCTTTCAACTCCCGTAAATCCCGTAAAGTGAAATTCCTATAACCCTCACTTAAATCCCTCTCCCATCTCCCCCCATACACCTCCTTATTTCTACACTTTGTCCTATAAAAAGTTGCTGTTAATGCATTAATTCTTTCACACACGTTCGCTCCTCTCATAGCCCAAGACATATAAATATAATCTGTAATTATATACCCTACCGCATTCTCTACCATCTGATTCACCCCACCTATGTCTAAGCTTAAAACCCTCAACACCTGCAAACCCCCCCCTCCCACTAACCTTATTACCTTACCCAACCAAACCCTTATTAGTTCAATACATTCGCAAAAATACACTATATGGAAAACAGTCTCCCATCCACCACAAGCCTTGCATATCCCATCCTCCCGTATTCTCTTATGGAATAAAACCATTCCAGACGGTAAGATCCCATGTAAAAATCTATACATTACTTCTCGTACTTTAGGTTTTAAACGTAATTTGTTCAAACGCCCCCAGATATTACGCCAATCATACATCGGATAAACACCTTCTACCACTGCTACCACTGCCTTACCTTCCACCCCATCAAGGTTTCCCAATTTAATATGTGAAGGATCGCTCATGTTTATGAGGACCCGTAACATTGCCTCACCTATTATGAACTCCCTACCCACCCACCACCGTTGCATATCCTGACGTATCTTATGAAGTCCGCCTTCCCTCGCCCCCCCCCCCTCCCGCTTATAACTACGTTTCAAATACACACTCATAATCCTCTTTTCAACAGCTATAAGACCCAGCCCTCCACGGCCAACCGGGAGTGTGACAACCGCTCTACCTAACCATTCGCTTCCAGTACCCCAAATGAATCTAAAAACGCGCTTTTGTAACCTTTGTATCTCACTACGAAGTATCGGATATATTGCTGCTACATGCCAAAGTTTACTATATAATAGGACATTCGTTGTAATTACTCTTTGATGCAAAGTTAAGTGTGCAGCTCGTAAACCACTGAGGCGCTTCAGTACACCATCTACAATACGCACTGAATTTATTTGTTGTGCTAACTTGATATCACTTACATAAACGATCCCACATATCAGTAATTGGTCCACCTTTTTCCACCTTTCAACTACTTCACATTCCTCACTTAACCTATCTCCAAGATCCATATACTTCGTTTTCTCCTTATTAATTGACATGCCAGAAGCCTTTTCAAAAACATTTACTAACTTTTCCACCCGAGGCAAATCCCTGTTACCACTTACTAAAATCGTTGTGTCATCAACATATCCAACAATGCCAGCCCCCCCACCCCTTTCGTCACCAACCCCATTTGCTGCCAATAAGACCCTAATTCCTCTATAAAAGGGATCCTGTAAACACGCAAAAAATATTTGTGAAAGGGGACAACCTTGACGTAGACCCCTGCTCATCTGAATTTGTTCTCCTAACCTTCCATTTACCTGCACCCGCAAGGATGCATCTTGATACATTAATTTGGCCCATGATATAATTTCCTCTCCAAACCCCTGCCATCTCATAATCTTCCATAACGCTTCCCTTTCTACACTATCATATGCCGCCTCCCAATCTATAGCCAACACCCCCCCCACTCCCAATTTTACTCTTTCTTCAATAAAACTTCTAATCAAACCATGCCCGTCATACATAGACCTTCCCGGCACCCCATATTGTCCCTTATCGATCACTTTACCCAGGACCTTTTTTATTCTGTTAGCTAAAATTCTTGCAAAAATCTTATAATCACCACACAATAACGAAATAGCACGATAGTCTTTAACTGTTAATGGCTCACCTTTAGGCACTAAAACGACCACAGCCATCCGCTGCTGTGCCCCTAAAACCCGATCCCGCTTAATGATATTGAATAATCTTACCAAAAATTCTTTTAAAACGCTCCAATTTTGGAGATAAAAGTCACTGGGCAACCCATCAATTCCTGGTGCCTTTCCTAATTGCGCCCCGGATAAAGCTACCCATGTCTCGCACTCCGTTATCGGCCCTTCCAAAACGAATCGATCATGCTCTGTCAACTCACACTGCACAAACCTTCCAATTGACTGTAATGCTATTTCACTTATTCCCACACTTTGCGTTTTCAACTTAACCCAAGCATCAATATACCCACTCATACCCTCAGTCGTCGTCAACACCTGGTCCACTTTATACCCTTGCATACCTACCTGAACATTCAACCCCATTAACTCCATTGCCTTGCGACGTGTGTGTTGACTCCGCAACACACACGCCGACGGCCGATCTCCCCACAAAACCTCCTCAATCCCGCCCTTAAGCCTTTCCCCATCAAACCTCTCATTTTGTAAATTCCGGATATTTTCCTTCAAACTTTCAATTTCAATAACAGGATAATTAGCATTAATTTGTGCATAACATTCGCGCAACTGCCCCTCTAAATATTTTTGAAAACCGTATTGTAACTGATTATATCTCTTCCCTCGATTAATATAATATTCCTTAATACGTTTTTTAGCTATTGTTTCCCACCAATTAACCATGGCAACATCCCCTGGAGCTTCTACCACTAAACGATCCCACATATGTCCAAAAGACAAAAGACTATCCTCTTCCTTTAATAACTTTACATTCAATTTCCAAAATGATGGACCCCTCCGAGGCACACCCTCAATATCCACATCTATTACCACTCCTCTATGATCGGAAAAAACCACATCTATCACATCCACCCTCCGCACAGTAACCGCACAAGGCACGTACATTCGGTCCAACCTCGCCGCATAACCTCGTTTAATGAAGGTATGCTCTACCATCCCTCCCCCCCCACACACATCCTTTAACCCCACCCCGGTCAATATATCCCCCAATATACCCAAACAACACCCCGCACCTCTGGGCTCCACATCTTTACGACGTATCACGCAATTCCAATCTCCGCCTATTATTGCAACATTCGGTAAACCACGTAAAAAATAGACCAGCACGTCCCGAACAAATTTAGTTTTAATACTCACGTCACCCTCAGCCGGACCATATACACATACTAAACTAATGGGAACCCTACCCCAAGTTCCATCCACCCTAATTACCCTCCCCTCCCCCCCTTCACTACGCCTTACTATAAACGGGCTAGTTTCCTTTACCAAAATGGCAGCCCCACCTTTCAAACGCGTCGCATGTTCCATGTACACATTATAACCACTCATATCCAACTCATAACCAGGCCTAAAATTATGTTCCTGTAAGAATACCACATCCACACCAAGTCGCACCAAATACTCATTAAACCACTTAAGCTTCCTCTCAGCTCTCAACCCGTTAATATTTATAGTAAAACACTTGAATTCAACAAATGGGTTTTCCTTTTGTCCCCGGCATTGACTTTACCCCAGTTCGTTTTGCAACACCTCTGTCCCTCCCCCCTTTGTTGGGAATCACCTTTGCAATCCCTTGATCCTTGGGTTCACCATTCCCTCTCTTCTGTACCTCCACCCAAGACTTTTTCCCAGGGCGTTGGGCAGGAGTTAGCACATCATCAGAATCCGATGATGCTGCAGTCCTCTTTCGTGTCCCGCCCTCCACCTGCATTTTGACATCAGAAGCACCGTCCTGATGCACCTCCACCTCTACTGCATGCACCTTCAATCCTGTAGACTCTCTCGTCGACAAACCGTCATCTTCTGCCATACCATCATTCACAGCCTTCCCCAGAACTGAGCCTGGGTCTTCCACCTGATCTAGGACCGATTCCTCTAACAAGTCATCCAACGCCTTTACCAAAGACGCCGCCACTTCTTCACCCATATTAGGTAGTCTCTCCTCAAAAACCTTATGTATGTCCAATGACTGAGATTCTCCTTGTAGCGTTACAACTGGCGATTCAAGCTCCTTTTCTTTGTCTACCTCCTCACTCCATGACAACCGTTGTTGGGGCGGTGTAGCAAGAGACTGTTCTCGCTCATCGCCAACCTCGTCCACTGGCTGCTGTTGCTGCTGTTGCTGCTGTTGCTGTTGCTGCTGTTGCCGTTGCTGTTGTGCCGGGTACCCACTTCGTTTCTCACACTGCGCCGCGATGTGGTCATATGACCCACATAGCCGACACGTACGTTGTTGCCCCGCATACGTTACATAGACTTGAGTCCTTAATTCTTTCAACACAATATATGAAGGAATAGGGTGCCGAAGAGTCATTTTAACTGTATACGCGCCTTCCAGCGCACCTGCATACGGTCCAGTTGCCCATCTCCCTGCTGTGGCTACGTGAACCGTCCCATAAGTACGCAGTTCACTGGTAATATCAAAATCAGTCGCCTCAAAAGGCACATTCCTGATTTTCACCCAGGTGTAATGTCGAGATACATCATGAAGTCTCACCGACACAGCTGTATTAACCTGTATGATGGTCTCCTGATACTTGTCGACCACTGCCTCGTAGACTTGTGCAGACGTCATCTTAACGAAGATTCTTGTCATTCCATTTAATGCGACACCACATATCTCCTCATTTGCTATACCATAGGTATCGCGAATGATCGCTGGTAATAATAAATCCATGTTGGATCCTGTGACAGCACCACGGATCATCTCAATGCAGACAGTGTTGATTCTTCTTCTGCTATTCAGCGCCATGTTGGAGAAAATAAAGTTTCCACCAACCAACGCTAGGGGCAGCTCAATCAGGTAAACTGCGCAAAACAAACTCAAACAGGAGCGTCTGCGCAGCTCGTCCACACGGCTCGGAGGCGATGAGGACAATGCATTGACTCCACCACAAACTTACTTAAAACACACTCCACAACTACGCTGCCATTTCACACCATATCACGGAACTCCTCATACATTCCCAAATTCTGAGACGAGCCCGGTGTAACCCCTGAAATCCAAACACATCCCCCCCCCTTTTTTTTTTTTTTTTTTCCCCTCACTCCGCCAACAAACCTCTGACATTCATATTTCGATATCCTTCAGGAAAAACCCTTTCCCATCTACTTCCATATATCCCCCTATTGCGACTAAGTGTTTTGTACATTGTTGCCGCCAATACCTTCTTTCGCACCATCCAATCCCCATTACCCCTCATGGCCCATGATACGAAAACAAAATCAGTTATGATGTACACCAAAGCACGCTGCACAGACTCTTCCACACCTCCCACATCTAAACTCAATGCTCTTAATACCGATATCCCTCCCCCACCCACCCTCCTCAAAATCCCACCCATCCACTCCCGTATACACTCCAAATTTTTACAAAAATATACTACATGAAAAGCTGTCTCCCTATCCCCACACACCCTACATACTTCCTCCACCATCAACACTCTCTCCCGAAGCACCACACCAGACGGCAATATTCCATGAAGGAAACGAAACATTATCTCTCTCACTCTTGGTCTGATGCGCACCAACCGCAACCTTACCCAAATGTCTCCCCATGCATACATTGGGTATATGCCCTCAACATGTGCAATCACCCTCACCCCTACAGAACGCTCCAGAACACCCACCCGTATCCTAGACGGATCTCTAACATACAATAAAGCTCGCAGCACATCCTCACACTCTTTCATCTCTGATCCTACCCACCACCTTCGTGCCTCCTCATATAATGCTTGCACACCCTTCCCCACACGACCTTCCACTCGGAGAAACCCCCTCTTCAAATATATACACTTAACCCTTAATCTTAGATCTATTAAACCCAATCCACCTTTGTCGACCGGTAGCATAACAACACGTCTACCCAACCAGTCACACCCAGAACCTTATATATAACGAAAAACCTTTTTTAGCATTCTAGTTATGTCCGGTCCTGCCAACGGATATACTGCTGCCACATGCCAGACCATACTATATAACATTACATTCACCACTATTACACGTTGATGTATCGTCAAATGCATGGGTCTCAAAACATTTAACCTACCCACCAACCTATCCACTGCCCTCCCAGAATTAACCATCCGTGCCTCCCCGGCATTCCCCATATAAATTATCCCACACACCTTTAGTCTATCCACCACACACCAACGCACAGCTGTTTCCCATCTCGCCCTCCCTACCCAATTCCCTAAGACCAATAATTTCGATTTCTCCACATTCACTTTTAAACCTGTAACTCCTTCAAAACCACCAATTACATCCTCCACCTCATGTAAACTTTCCTCCCTGCTCATTAGAATTGTTGTATCATCCACATACCCTATTATTCCCATCCCACCATTCTCCACACCACGATCCACCCCTAAACATTGCCCCACTGCCCTGTAAAAAGGGTCCTGTATACAAGCAAACAACAGTTGAGACAGAGGACAACCCTGCCTTATGCCTCTACCCATTGAAACCCACTCACCCAATTTCCCATTCACATGCACACGTACACCTACCATATTATACAAAGTCTCAATCCAACGTACCATCTCTTCCCCAAAACCCTGCCTCCTTAAGATATGCCACAGTGCCTCTCCTTCTACGCAATCATACGCTGCCTGCCAATCCAATGCTAAGACACCTCCCCCCCTTTATTCTCCCCCTCCATACTTTCCATAAAATCTTTTATTATTCCATGCCCCTCATACATCGTCCTTCCAGGCACCCCATACTGACCTCTCGCAACAACTCTATCTATCACGCACTTCAGCCTGTTCCCCAAGATTTTTGCGAATATCTTATAATCAGCACATAACAACGACAATGCCCTGTAGTTCTGCACTGTAGTAGGGCCTTTCCCTTTTGGAATCAAAACTACTGCTGCGGTGCGCTGCAACTCACCCATCCTCCCCTCACTTTTCATCACATTCATCAGGTTCACTAAAAAATCCTTCAACACACTCCAATGCTTCACATAGAATTCACAAGGTAACCCATCTATACCTGGCGCTTTACCTCTCGCCATATTCTCCAAAGCTCTCCATACCTCCCCCTCTTCAATATCCCCTCCCAATGCCATACGATCACTTCCACTCAGCACACAAGATACATTCTCTCCCAATCTCTCTAAATCCTCACCGTTCACTCCTATACTCCACAAATATTTTCCAAACCAACTATCCATAAAACCACTCATACCCTCAGTAGTTCTCAACTCCTGACCCTTCGTATACCCACCTAAGTTCTCGTGTACTACCAGCTCATCAATTTCCATTGCCAACCTGCGTCTCCGCTGGCCCCGTAACACACAGACTGACGGCCTATCACCCCAAATCGCCTCCTCCAACCCACCTTGCACCCTCGCCTCATCAAATCTCTCTTTGTGCATATCTCTTATCTGCCACTTTAACGCTTCAATTTCCTCCATTGGATACACACCTGTCACAGCACCCCTCTGATAACAATCCTGCAACCGCCCCTCTAAATACTGTTGAAGCCCATATGTCATCCATGCCTCATTCTTTCCCCTTCGCACATAATATTGCCTGATCCTCCTCTTCGCAACTCCATCCCACCACCCCAATAAATCGCTTGCACTCTTACCCCCACCCCATAAGTCCTCCCACAAACTTTCAAAATCCCCTCCCTCCACCCCCTCACCCAGTAGTCGTACATTCAGCTTCCAGTACCCCAAATACCTCTTAGGCAAACCGTCCCAATTTAAATCAGCATAAACCGCCCTATGATCTGAATAAACGACATTCACCGTCTGCACCCGCGTCACCCTCACTCCCCTTGTCACATACAACCTATCTAATCGTGCAGCATATCCCTTTCTATGAAATGTGTGCTCTATCTCGCAATCCCCTCAATCCCACACCTCTCAATAGATCCCCTAAACCTGCCAAAAAACACCCTGCCCCTCTCGGTTCCACATCCTTCCTTCGCACCACACAGTTCCAGTCGCCACCTACTATTGTCACTGACGGTAATGACCGCAAATAATATACCAATACATCATTCACAAATTCATTCTTTACCCTTACATCATTCTCAGCCGGCACATACACACAAACTACTGCCATCCTCTCACCTCTCCACCACCCATCTATTCTTAACACACAACCCCCCCCCCTTCACTCCTAAGAACAACAAACGGGCTCGTCTCTCGGATCAGGATACCCACCCCTCCCTTCATTCGCTCCGAATACATCACAAACACTCTGTACCCATCCACCTCCAATTCCCTTCCCAGCTTGAAATTATGTTCCTGCACAAAAACAATGTCTATAACATAACGCCTTAAAAATCCCTTTACCCACAGACGCTTCTCACTCGCACACAATCCATTAATATTCACTGTCATGCACCGGAAACCTACTTATGTGATTTCACCCGCTGCCCCAGTTCACCTTTCATTCACCGACACGCTTCCAGTGTGTCTGCTTCTTCCACTTTTCTCTCCACTGCCCACCTGTGGCTTCCCCTGATCCAACACCGGACCAGGCGTACCTTTAGAGCTCCCACGCACCACATCATCCCACGGCTTTTTCCCCGGTCTCTGTGCCGGGGTCAAAACATCATCCGAGTCGGAATATGTCGCCTCCCTCTTACGGTTGACACTCTCTACATCCATTTCTAACTCACTGGATGCCTCCCTGTGAATCTCAGCATTCACCTCAATCACTTCCACCACTCCTGGCGAGTCATCTGCCATGTTCGCCAATCTTCCAAGTTGCTCATCTTTAATCTGAACAGTACTCCTCACCATATTCAATTTATCCTCAGAAACCTTCTTCTCAAAGGATTTTTCCTTCACGTTCACCAGTAGGCCTCCCTCTACCCGCACGTCACCAATCTGCACAGTCTTCCCGTTCTCCAAGGCAGATGCCTCACTTCCCACTAACTGTGACAGTGATGGGCTGGTACCCACCAGTGGCAGCTCACGCTCCACTTCCTCACTCCAGGAAGTGCCACTTCTATGTACAGGTGACTCATCAGCATGACCCACCTCCGGTTCTGGCTCTTTCACCATCTCACTACCTAGGTCCTGTCTCCGCTGCCATCTCCCACACTGGGCCGCCATATGGTCATATGCACCACATAACCTACACGTCTTCTGCTGCCCAGCGTAGTACACCATTACCTGCGTCCTAAATGCGTCCAGTATGACGTAAGACAGGATGGAATGCCTCAACGTCATCTTGATCGTGAACGTACCATCCGGCAAGCCGGCATACGCCCCATCCGTCCATTTACCAGCCAAAGCCAGGTGTACAGGTCCATACTGTTCAAATACATTCCGCAGATCAGTCTCGTCCGCCTCAAATGGCACATTTCGGACTTTCACCCATGTGCAATGCCTAGACACGTCAATGAGTCGAACACGTATCGCTGAATTAACGTCCACGCTCCTGTCCTGGTACTTGTCAACCAGCCGTTCATACACTCCAGCTGATCTTAACTTGACAAAAATACGATAGGCACCATTTAGCGCCACACCATACAGTTCTTGATCCGCAACACCATAGGTGTCACGGATAATTTGCGGTAAAAGCACTTGTGCAGACTGAGGCGTTATTGCACCACGCACCAATTCAAGGCACACCGTGTGCAAACGCCTTCTCACAGACTGCGCCATGTTGTGAAAATATAAGTCTCCTCCAATGGCCAGCAGAGGGCAGTAGTCACACGTCCGCACTCTGCTCAGGTCAAGCGGCGAATCCCCTATTTAGAATGATATCGGTATTAAGGGCATTGAGTTTAGATGTGGGAGGTGTGGAAGTCTGTGCAGCGTGCTTTGGTGTACATCACAGCGGATTTTGTTTTCGTATCATAGGCCATGAGGGGTAATGGGGATTGGGTGATGCGAAAGAAGGTATTGGCGGCAACAATGTACAAAACACTTAGTCGTAATAGGGGGATATACGGAAGTAGATGGGAAAGGGCTTTTCCTGAAGGATATCGAAGTATGAATGTCAGAGGTTTGTTGGCGGAGTGAAGAAAAAAAAAAAGAGGAGGGGATTCGTTAGGAATTCAGGGGTTACACCGGGCTCGTCTCAGAATTTGGGAACGTATGAGGAGTTCCTTGATATGGTGTGAATTTGCAGCGTAGTTGTGGGGTGTGTTTTAAGTAAGTTTGTGGTGGCTCGTAAGGGAAAAGTTGTTCAGATTTTTATGGACTTGGAACTGAGCAATAATTGTGTGAATGTGAAAAGTATACGGTCATACTCAGGCTGGTTTACTGATGTATGTAATGGATAAGTTAAATTTGGAATGTGTTGTAATGTATTATCAGGACTGGTGGTTGTATCAAAGCAAAGGACATGCGGGCGTGATAAATATGTCTGTGTACTGCTAATAATGAGATAATGTAATGTATGTGATTTTTAACATACATCACGTGTATATAGCAGTATGTAAGAGAGAGTTTTAGTTATGTCCTCAGAATGGGTTGTATATTAGTATTAAGTGAAGTTCAATGAATATTATTGACGAGTGATGGGTATATAAGGATATGTGTTTATGGACATTGTGTTAAGTAGTGTTAGGATGGTGATGCAAGACATGCTGCGGTCTGTAGAATAAGAATATAGTACTTGCTTAAGTTATTGTTTAATAGTGATGACTATGTATATTTATTATATGGTATGAGAAGTTTGTTACTTAAAAATGGAAATTATATTTGAAGAATATTACTAAATATACGTGATTGTGTAAGTTCGCTTGTGGGATAATGTAGTGTTTGTTCGCTTGTGGGATGATGTAGTGTTTGTTCGCTTGTGGGATGAATGTAGTGTTTGTTCACTTGTGGGATGATGTAGTGTTTGTTCACTTGTGGGATGATGTAGTGTTTGTTCGCTTGTGGGATGAATGTAGTGTTTGTTCGCTTGTGGGATGAATGTAGTGTTTGTTCGCTTGTGGGATGAATGTAGTGTTTGTTCGCTTGTGGGATGAATGTAGTGTTTGTTCGCTTGTGGGATGAATGTAGTGTTTGTTCACTTGTAGGATGAATGTAGTGTTTGTTCACTTGTAGGATGATGTAGTGTTTGTTCACTTGTAGGATGAATGTAGTGTATGGAAGTGAGGTGGGATGAATCATTTGTTATATTATACTGTGTTTAGTTTTTCTGTGGTGAGGTGTGGAGATTGTTATTTTCTAACCTTTATTTGTTTCGTAATTATTGAGGTGTTATGTATTATGTATTTGATATGGAGTTTAATATACAACAATAATAAGTGTGTAAAGAATTTTTGGATAATTGAGAATGTCTTCGTACATACAGTTTTATGTAAAATGTAAATACCTGTGACATTCTTTGGGTTATATTGCATATTGTGTTTATGGCTGCAATTTTGGATGTAATAAACCCACCTGTATATGAAGCTGTGGGCTGTCTTTAGTTTAGTTAAATGTATGTTATGTGTGCTGGGTGGGTTTTTTTCCGGGGGGGTATCAAACTTTTTTAGTTGAACGTGTGTTTTCTTATATATAAGTTTAGTGCTGAGGTAGGGAATATGGAGCTTTTTTGTGGTTATATATAATGGTTACGTTTCTTTGTTTACATTGTCTACATGTATAATTGTGTATTGTGTTTTTAAATAAAATATAAAAAAAAACTCCAAGGTTGAGGGACTGATTACCTTATCTTTAGTATAGACTTCTACTGTCATCCAATTATATCCTTGAATTTGTATTGATAAAGCCACTGGTTGGCGAAACGTCTACAATAATGATACCCAGATGTTGCACATGTCCAAGTTTTTAAGAATAATAATAATAATAATAATAATAATAATAATAATATCTATTTCTACAAGTACATGTACAAGGTATACAAGTACATGTACAAGGTATACAAGTACATGTACAAGGTATACAGACCATAGCTGACATCAGTGACATACTACTGTATAGAAAGTCCCTTGTTATGCTGAGCATTTCGGTCATATTAGGTCAGGATGCGACCCACACCAGTCGACTGACACCCAGGTACCCATTTTACTCATGGGGAACATAGACAACCGGTGTAAAGAAACACGCCCAATGTTTCTACCCTCCCCGGGAATCGAACCCGACACTTAGTGTGAAGCGAAAGCTTTACCTACCAGGCCACAGGCCACCATGGCCTGGTGACTGGATTCATTAGACAGATACACACAGCAACAAGCTTTTTTTTTCCAGGAAGTTAAAAGAGAAGCAAAAGGAGGAACAGAAGTAGAGAATAGAGTAAGTGAAGCAAAAAATAAGAAGGCGAAGAAAATATTTAAGGAGAACTGGCTAGGTCATTTAACCGACTCGTAAACAACACTGGTGCTCTACAAGCCAAGTCATGATTTAGTAATTGTCAGTAAAGGTTAACGTGTATATCATCAGCAAGACGGTGTGTTGTTTCCGGGCGCTTATGCTGCAGCTGATGCTGATTATTTTACCATTGCTTCGTTTGGTAGTACCAGTGCTACTATTTTTGGCAGTACCTCTGTTCCTCTAGCAGTACCACTGTTACGTCTGGCATTATCACTCGTCCATCTAGTAACACAAGTGTACCATTGGAAATATCACCGCTTCATCTGGCAGCATCGCCGTTTAGCCTGGCTTTACCACTGTTCCATCTAGTAGCATGTGTACCATTGCAAGCAACACTGCTTCATCTGGCAGTATCACTGTTCCATCTAGCAGAATTCTCCGCATGGAGAGTACCATTGGTACTCTTCTCCGTCTAGCAGTACCACTGTTCCGTCTGGCAGAGCCGCTGTACCACTGACAGTACCACTATTCCGTCTGGAAATACCACTGCTTCATCTAACAGCACAAGTGTACCATAGGAAGTACCACTGCTCCATCTGGCAGTATCACTGTTTATCTGGCGGTAATACTTCTACGCGTGGCAGTACCACAGGGCTACTGGTAGTACTCTGCTGCATCTGGCAGTACCATTGCTCAAACATTACCACTGTTTTATGTAATTGGCACTGATCTGTCTAGCAGTACACCCCTAACTGGCCCAACTTCTACCTATAGTACTGCACTGGCTTTAATTATCACACACCAACACTTCTCTCTGTCTTCATTGTAAAGTCTGATAAAATCCAGCGTCATTTCCCTGCCTCTGCTGAACTGGCTATTATCTCCTGCCTCTTCTTGAAAGATCCATCCTCCCATTTCTCGCATATACGTAATGTTTGTCATACATTTCTAGAGTTGCAATTGAATGGAATTGCAAATACATTGCAGTACTAGTCTACCAGTTTATTGCAATTTGCTTAAATATTTAGCCACTGTCAACTCTTGTTCTTGGCTAATTGCTTAATAAGACGAATTTTCAAGCTTAGACGTAAATCATTTCTCTCCTGCATCTCTCAGCATCATTGCTTCTATAACTGAGGTACATAAGGGAGATGTCCTGTCACCTGACACGATGTTATCGTCACCTGATGTGATGTTACCATCAACCTGACGTGATGTTACCATCAACCTGACGTGATGTTACCATCAACCTGACGTGATGTTACCATCAACCTGACGTGATGTTATCGTCACCTGATATAATGTTACTTAGCTCTGAGAAAATACACCCTGTCTAACCTTTCTGTCCTTGTTACAGAATGCTTTACCCGTGTATCTAATTTCTGAGTATATACTTTTATTAGAAGTGTTCGTGCTATATATTTCCCTGTAGACTTCCATAAGTAGGTACCTGGGTGTTAGTCGACTGGTGTGGGTCACATCCTGGGGACAAAATTTACCTAATTTTCCCGATATGCTCTGCATAACCAGGGGCTTTGTGTAGTATGTCACTGATGTCAGCTATGGTCTGTTTACCTTGTACTTGTAGAAATAATAATTATTATAATTAATATAATTATAATTATTATTTTTCAGTTCTGCTTCAATTTTCCTTCCTGATATTTTGAAATCCCATTTCCATTAGTTACCAGTGATATGTATTCCTTCCATACTGCCAACTCTCTTTTATCCTCCCTCTCATTCAAATGCATATTCATTTCTGATTCTCTTTGATACCAAGAATCTCTTCCTTTGCAACTCTTAACTCCACTTCTAAAACACTAAACCACTAATTCAACAAACAAAAGATTAAACAAATTACCAGTGTTTGTTTTACAGAGGCGAACATCTATTCTAGAGTATTGATTGTCTCGGTGGCGTGATAGATTGTAGTCTTCTCTCTGTATCATGAGATAACTGAAGGAAAAACACTGTCAAAATGAAGGTCATTGAAAGGACAAGTCAATCTCTGGACAGAACCTTTGTCCCGAGAAACTTACAAAGGCTTCTGTCTTTAACTAACAGAATCCTACCTTCCACACTTTTCTTGTAACGGAGTGTCGAAAATATTTCTTGCAATATCATCTAGAAACGCAAAATAAGCGATGTATTAATGTTGGTAGAGTTACCGACAATATGTTAGGTAAAAGAACACAAGTGCAACTAATTTGATATTTTATTGTGGCAACGTTTCGCTCTCCAGGAGCTTTATCAAGCCGGCTTGAAGAAGTTCCTGGAGAGAGAAACCTTGCCACAATAAAATGTCAGAGTAGTTGCATGTGTGTTCCTGTACCAAATAAAAAACACAGTCGTAACAGAAAAAATGTGGGTACGTATATTATCCAGCTAGCAGCCCTAAATCTACGCATCATGAGGGAAGAATTTTCTCATTCAGGCCTCGTGCGTGTCATGTAAACTCGTGGAAACTGGCTTGAGGTAAAGTTATAATGTGGTTGCCTGTGTTATTACGAAAGTTAGGTCGGCTGCCCCTCTATGAATACTTCGACAGCAAGTTGTTCCTGTGCGCAGTTTTACCGAAGTTATTTTCTTGTTTCGTGTGTTTTAAGGACCTTCAAGGAGATGAGAGCTCTTGATTCAAGGAACTAGGGATACCCTTCCCCGGACCAAGCCTGATTCTCCAGGCTCTGTTTAACCCTTAAGGTGGGACGAATCATAAATATCCCGTATATAGGAGAGAGAAGCTTACGACAACGTTTCGGTCCGACTTGGACCATTTGCGGGATATTTATGTATGAAGATCATTACTGGGAGTGTTTCGTTCCTGGGGCCTTAATGTGACCCACGTCCAAGGAACGAAACTTGCCCAATAAAAATATCCCAAATATACGAGCATGCTATTACTTCCGTAACCCCTACAGACTTAGAGCTTTTCCCTTGAAAGTGAATGGTGATTATGAAACAGACATTAGCAAAACAATTAATAAATGTCCGGGGCCCAAGACTGTTCAACTCCCTCCCAGCATACATAAGGAGGATTATCAATAGACCCCTGGCTGTCTTTAAGAAGGCACTGGACAGGTACCTAAAGTCAGTACCTGATCAACCGGGCTGTGGTTCGTTCGTCAGATTGCGTGCGTCCAGCAGTAACAGCCTGGATGATCAGACCATGATCCACCATGAGGCCTGGTCTCAGACCGAGCCGCGAAGCCTCTCCAGGTAAACACTAAAATATTTAAAAACGTTTTGGTCCTAGACCCTATATACTTTTAAAGAGTCGCAGAGTCCCAGGACCAAAACGTTTTCGAACGAGTCCCAGTGTTTGCTCACGAGGTTTTGGAAACCACTTTTCGGTAGTGGAAAGAAGGCGGGGTAGGGGTCGGCCTAGGAAAGGCTGGAGGGAGGGGGTAAAGGAGGTTTTGTGTATGAGGGGCTTGGACTTCCAGCAGGCATGTGTGAGCTTGTTTGATAGGAGTGAATGGAGACAAATGGTTTTTAATACTTGACGTGCTGTTGGAGTGTGAGCAAAGTAACATTTATGAAGGGGTTCAGGGAAACCGGCAGGCCGGACTTGAGTCCTGGAGATGGGAAGTACAGTGCCTGCACTCTGAAGGACGGGTGTTAATGTTGCAGTTTAAAAACTGTAGTGTAAAGCACCCTTCTGGCAAGACAGTGATGGAGTGAATGATGGTGAAAGTTTTTCTTTTTCGGGCCACCCTGCCTTGGTGGGAATCGGCCAGTGTGATAATAAATAAATAATAAATTTTCGGTATCTATTGCTTTTTTTCTTACGATGTTGTCAACGTTAAGATTTTCATTACAACGTATTGCTCAATGAGAACTTGTGCTAACCACATAAATTTCTTTGAGCGAAACGTTTTGCTAATGTCTGTTCAGTATGTCATCGTACTCTATAGCTTTTTACGTTGTGGCAAATGAACGTTAAGGGTACGTACTGCTCACCAGTAGTTCTAAGGGTCCTAGTACTGCTCTCGACTAAGAAAAAAATTGCTGACTAACATATGCTGATAAATGTCATGTGGAATCCAGGTAATCGTGAAAATTTGTAATGATTTGAGCTCCCATACATGATGGGAAGCTTAGCAGATCAAATGGAATTATTCGACAGCTCTCTCCTTTATCCCAGGGAGGCTGCGGGCCACAGATTGAGAACCATTTACGTGAACGTGAGCAGAGGGAAAGAGTAATACAGAGGGTAAGTGAGGTTCTGAATATAAAGCAAGGTGAGGGTGAGATTAGAACCCATGGCGAGTGAGACAAACTCCAGGCCAGTGCGTAAGCCACTGGGCCAGCTGGTTACAATAAGATTAATCCGATTAGGTATATTTATACATCATAGGGAGGGTAGCAATGGCCCCATCGCATCTGTGGTCACGCAATGGCCAGGAGTTTTAAGACTCACTCGCCATGGGTTCTAACCCCACCAGTACCGTACTCTGTTCGAAACCGTATTATTACGCATTCGTGACTTACGAGATACTTCATTTTCGTGCCTAAAACTAAAGTTTTACATACTGAAGAGGGTCCCAGTGTAAGGCCGCAGCAAACAATGATATTAACTTTAAATATAGCTTACGGAAAGTAAGCAAGATTTAAAGTGGGCCATAATCAAGGCACGGCTGAGGGAGAAAAGGGAAGGTGAACTAAGATGCAACTTAGGTGAGGAGAAAGTTAGAAGTTAGACCATATTAAGGAGTAGTAAGTTAGAAATTAAGTTATATAAAGAGGATAATTCACCACACAGATAATTCATCACACAGATAATTCACCACACAGATAATTCACCACACAGATAATTCACCACACAGATAATTCATCACACAGATAATTCACCACACAGATAATTCACCACACAGATAATTCATCACACAGATAATTCACCACACAGATAATTCACCACACAGATAATTCATCACACAGATAATTCATCACACAGATAATTCATCACACAGATAATTCACCACACAGATAATTCATCACACAGATAATTCACCACACAGATAATTCACCACACAGATAATTCATCACACAGATAATTCACCACACAGATAATTCACCACACAGATAATTCACCACACAGATAATTCACCACACAGATAATTCACCACACAGATAATTCACCACACAGATAATTCACCACACAGATAATTCACCACACAGATAATTCATCACACAGATAATTCATCACACAGATAATTCACCACACAGATAATTCATCACACAGATAATTCACCACACAGATAATTCATCACACAGATAATTCACCACACAGATAATTCACCACACAGATAATTCATCACACAGATAATTCACCACACAGATAATTCATCACACAGATAATTCACCACACAGATAATTCATCACACAGATAATTCACCACACAGATAATTCATCACACAGATAATTCACCACACAGATAATTCACCACACAGATAATTCATCACACAGATAATTCATCACACAGATAATTCATCACACAGATAATTCACCACACAGATAATTCATCACACAGATAATTCACCACACAGATAATTCACCACACAGATAATTCATCACACAGATAATTCACCACACAGATAATTCACCACACAGATAATTCACCACACAGATAATTCACCACACAGATAATTCACCACACAGATAATTCACCACACAGATAATTCACCACACAGATAATTCACCACACAGATAATTCATCACACAGATAATTCATCACACAGATAATTCACCACACAGATAATTCACCACACAGATAATTCACCACACAGATAATTCACCACACAGATAATTCATCACACAGATAATTCATCACACAGATAATTCACCACACAGATAATTCATCACACAGATAATTCACCACACAGATAATTCATCACACAGATAATTCACCACACAGATAATTCACCACACAGATAATTCACCACACAGATAATTCATCACACAGATAATTCACCACACAGATAATTCACCACACAGATAATTCACCACACAGATAATTCACCACACAGATAATTCACCACACAGATAATTCATCACACAGATAATTCACCACACAGATAATTCACCACACAGATAATTCATCACACAGATAATTCACCACACAGATAATTCACCACACAGATAATTCACCACACAGATAATTCACCACACAGATAATTCACCACACAGATAATTCACCACACAGATAATTCACCACACAGATAATTCACCACACAGATAATTCATCACACAGATAATTCATCACACAGATAATTCACCACACAGATAATTCATCACACAGATAATTCACCACACAGATAATTCATCACACAGATAATTCACCACACAGATAATTCATCACACAGATAATTCACCACACAGATAATTCATCACACAGATAATTCACCACACAGATAATTCATCACACAGATAATTCACCACACAGATAATTCACCACACAGATAATTCATCACACAGATAATTCATCACACAGATAATTCACCACACAGATAATTCATCACACAGATAATTCACCACACAGATAATTCATCACACAGATAATTCACCACACAGATAATTCATCACACAGATAATTCACCACACAGATAATTCACCACACAGATAATTCATCACACAGATAATTCACCACACAGATAATTCATCACACAGATAATTCACCACACAGATAATTCATCACACAGATAATTCACCACACAGATAATTCATCACACAGATAATTCACCACACAGATAATTCACCACACAGATAATTCATCACACAGATAATTCATCACACAGATAATTCATCACACAGATAATTCACCACACAGATAATTCATCACACAGATAATTCACCACACAGATAATTCACCACACAGATAATTCATCACACAGATAATTCACCAAACAGATAATTCACCACACAGATAATTCACCACACAGATAATTCACCACACAGATAATTCACCACACAGATAATTCACCACACAGATAATTCACCACACAGATAATTCACCACACAGATAATTCACCACACAGATAATTCATCACACAGATAATTCATCACACAGATAATTCACCACACAGATAATTCATCACACAGATAATTCACCACACAGATAATTCATCACACAGATAATTCACCACACAGATAATTCACCACACAGATAATTCACCACACAGATAATTCATCACACAGATAATTCACCACACAGATAATTCACCACACAGATAATTCACCACACAGATAATTCACCACACAGATAATTCACCACACAGATAATTCATCACACAGATAATTCACCACACAGATAATTCACCACACAGATAATTCATCACACAGATAATTCACCACACAGATAATTCACCACACAGATAATTCACCACACAGATAATTCACCACACAGATAATTCACCACACAGATAATTCACCACACAGATAATTCACCACACAGATAATTCACCACACAGATAATTCACCACACAGATAATTCACCACACAGATAATTCACCACACAGATAATTCACCACACAGATAATTCATCACACAGATAATTCATCACACAGATAATTCATCACACAGATAATTCACCACACAGATAATTCATCACACAGATAATTCACCACACAGATAATTCACCACACAGATAATTCATCACACAGATAATTCATCACACAGATAATTCACCACACAGATAATTCACCACACAGATAATTCATCACACAGATAATTCACCACACAGATAATTCATCACACAGATAATTCACCACACAGATAATTCACCACACAGATAATTCACCACACAGATAATTCACCACACAGATAATTCACCACACAGATAATTCACCACACAGATAATTCACCACACAGATAATTCACCACACAGATAATTCACCACACAGATAATTCACCACACAGATAATTCACCACACAGATAATTCACCACACAGATAATTCACCACACAGATAATTCACCACACAGATAATTCATCACACAGATAATTCATCACACAGATAATTCACCACACAGATAATTCATCACACAGATAATTCACCACACAGATAATTCATCACACAGATAATTCACCACACAGATAATTCACCACACAGATAATTCACCACACAGATAATTCACCACACAGATAATTCATCACACAGATAATTCATCACACAGATAATTCACCACACAGATAATTCACCACACAGATAATTCACCACACAGATAATTCATCACACAGATAATTCACCACACAGATAATTCACCACACAGATAATTCACCACACAGATAATTCACCACACAGATAATTCATCACACAGATAATTCATCACACAGATAATTCACCACACATTGG